>NW_025961600.1:0-44337 GCF_023159225.1 Perognathus longimembris pacificus | reverse complement strand
TGCCTACCCCTTCGTAAGTGCAGGTCATAAATGAGCTTTTTTCTCTGTTCCCTCACCACAATCCAGATTCTTTTGGGGAGTTACCAGTACAGTAACCATACCAGGAAGTACTTAATTTATTAAGCTACTGCTTTTCTTAATCTCAGTGGAGATATTTACTAATAAACAGCTACCTACGCAGCATGTTCATGTCGTTCCTAAATGAGCTTTTATCTCTCTCCCCTCACCACAAATCAGATTCTTCTGAGGAGTTCCAGGTACATTATTCTTTCCCCTGTGTAATTACCTTAACAAGCTCCAGCTGTTTTTATTCTCAAAAGCTTTACTCCCTGATATACAGCTGCCTAACCCCTTCGTAAGTGCAGGTCCTAAATGAGCTTTTTTCTCTGTTCCCTCACCACAATCCAGATTCTTTTGGGGAGTTACCAGTACAGTAACCATACCAGGAAGTGCTTAATTTATTAAGCTACTGCTTTTCTTAATCTCAGTGGAGATATTTACTGATAAACAGCTACCTACGCAGCATGTTCAAGTCGTTCCTAAATGAGCTTTTATCTCTCTCCCCTCACCACAAATCAGATTCTTCTGAGGAGCTCCCATTACATTATCCTTTCCCCTGTGTAATTACCTTAACAAGCTCCAGCTGTTTTTATTCTCAGAAGGTTTACTCCCTGATATACAGCTGCCTACCCCCTTCGTAAGTGCAGGTCCTAAATGAGCTTTTTTCTCTGTTCCCTCACCACAATCCAGATTCTTTTGGGGAGTTACCAGTACAGTAACCATACCAGGAAGTACTTCATTTATTAAGCTACTGCTTTTCTTAATGTCAGTGGAGATATTTACTGATAAACAGCTACCTACGCAGCATGTTCATGTCGTTCCTAAATGAGCTTTTATCTCTCTCCGCTCACCACAAATCAGATTCTTCTGAGGAGTTCCCAGTACATTATCCTTTCCCCTGTGTAATTACCTTAACAATCTCCAGCTGTTGTTATTCTCAGAAGGTTTACTCCCTGATATATGGCTGCCTACACCCTTCGTAATTGCAGGTCTAAATGAGCTTTTTTCTCTGTTCCCTCACCACAATCCAGACTCTTTTGGGGAGTTTCCAGTACAGTAAACATACCAGGAAGTACTTAATTTATTAAGCTACTGCTTTTCTTAATCTCAGTGGAGATATTTACTGATAAACAGCTACCTACGCAGCATGTTCATGTCGTTCATAATTGAGGTTTTATCTCTCTCCCCTCACCACAAAATCTGATGCTTCTGAGGAGTTCCCGGTACATTATTCTTTCCCCTTGTGTAATTACTTTAACAAGCTCCAGCTGTTTTTATTCTCAAAAGGTTTTTTCCCTGATAAACAGCTGCCTACCCCCTTCGTAAGTGCAGGTCCTAAATGAGCTTTTTTCTCTGTTCCCTCACAACAATCCAGATTCTTTTGGGGAGTTACCAGTACAGTAACCATACCAGGAAGTACTTAATTTAGTAAGCTACTGCTTTTCTTAATCTCAGTGGAGATATTTACTGATAAACAGCTACTTACGCAGCATGTTCAGGTCGTTCCTAAATGAGCTTTTATCTCTCTCCCCTCACCACAACTCAGATTCTTCTGAGGAGTTCACAGTACATTATCCTTTCCCCTGTGTAATTACCTTAACAAGCTCCAGCTGTTGTTATTCTCAGAAGATTCACTCCCTGATATACAGCTGCCTACCCCTTCGTAAGTGCAGGTCCTAAATGAGCTTTTTTCTCTGTTCCCTCACCACAATACAGATTCTTTTGAGGAGTTACCAGTACAGTAACCATACCAGGAAGTACTTAATTTATTAAAATACTGCTTTTCTTAATGTCAGTGGAGATATTTACTGATAAACAGCTACCTACGCAGCATGTTCATGTCGTTCCTATATGAGCTTTTATCTCTCTGCCCTCACCACAAATCAGATTCTTCTGAGAAATTCCCAATACATTTTCCTTTCCCCTGTGTAATTACCTTAACAAGCTCCAGCTGTTTATATTCTCAGAAGGTTTACTCCCTGATATACAGCTGCCTACCCCCTTCGTAAGTGCAGGTCCTAAATGAGCTTTTTTCTCTGTTACCTCACCACAATCCAGATTCTTTTGGGGAGTTACCAGTACAGTAACCATACCAGGAAGTAATTTATTAAGCTACTGCTTTTCTAAATCTCAGTGGAGATATTTACTGATAAACAGCTCCCTACGCAGCATGTTCATGTCGTTCCTAAATGAGCTTTTATCTCTCTCCCCTCACCACAAATCAGATTCTATAGAGGAGTTCCTAGTACATTATCCTTTCCCCTGTGTAATTACCTCAACACGCTCCAGCTGTTTTTATTCTCAGAAGGTTTACTCCCTGATATACAGCTGCCTACCCCCTTCGTAAGTGCAGGTCCTAAATGAGCTTTTTTCTCTGTTCCCTCACCACAATCCAGATTCTTTTGGGGAGTTACCAGTACAGTAACCATACCAGGAAGTACTTCATTTATTAAGCTACTGCTTTTCTTAATCTCAGTGGAGATATTTACTGATAAACAGCTACGTACGCAGCATGTTCATGTCATTTCTAAATGAGCTTTTATCTCTGTCCCCTCACCACAAATCAGATTCTTCTGAGGAGTTCCAAGTATATTATCCTTTCCCCTGTGTAATTACCTTAACAAGCTACAGCGGTTTTTATTCTCAGAAGGTTTACTCCCTGATATACAGCTGCCTACCCCCTTCGTAAGTTCAGGTCCTAAATGAGCTTTTTTCTCTGTTCCCCACCACAATCCAGATTCTTTTGGGAAGTTACCAGTACAGTAACCATACCAGGAAGTACTTAATTTATTAAGCTACTGCTTTTCTTAATGTCAGTGGAGATATTTACTGATAAACAGCTACCTACGCAGCATGTTCATGTCGTTCCTAAATGAGCTTTTATCTCTCTCCGCTCACCACAAATCAGATTCTTCTGAGGAGTTCCCAGTACATTATCCTTTCCCCTGTGTAATTACCTTAACAATCTCCAGCTGTTGTTATTCTCAGAAGGTTTACTCCCTGATATATGGCTGCCTACACCCTTCGTAATTGCAGGTCTAAATGAGCTTTTTTCTCTGTTCCCTCACCACAATCCAGACTCTTTTGGGGAGTTTCCAGTACAGTAAACATACCAGGAAGTACTTAATTTATTAAGCTACTGCTTTTCTTAATCTCAGTGGAGATATTTACTGATAAACAGCTACCTACGCAGCATGTTCATGTCGTTCATAATTGAGGTTTTATCTCTCTCCCCTCACCACAAATCTGATGCTTCTGAGGAGTTCCCGGTACATTATTCTTTCCCCTTGTGTAATTACTTTAACAAGCTCCAGCTGTTTTTATTCTCAAAAGGTTTTTTCCCTGATAAACAGCTGCCTACCCCCTTCGTAAGTGCAGGTCCTAAATGAGCTTTTTTCTCTGTTCCCTCACAACAATCCAGATTCTTTTGGGGAGTTACCAGTACAGTAACCATACCAGGAAGTACTTAATTTAGTAAGCTACTGCTTTTCTTAATCTCAGTGGAGATATTTACTGATAAACAGCTACTTACGCAGCATGTTCAGGTCGTTCCTAAATGAGCTTTTATCTCTCTCCCCTCACCACAACTCAGATTCTTCTGAGGAGTTCACAGTACATTATCCTTTCCCCTGTGTAATTACCTTAACAAGCTCCAGCTGTTGTTATTCTCAGAAGATTCACTCCCTGATATACAGCTGCCTACCCCTTCGTAAGTGCAGGTCCTAAATGAGCTTTTTTCTCTGTTCCCTCACCACAATACAGATTCTTTTGAGGAGTTACCAGTACAGTAACCATACCAGGAAGTACTTAATTTATTAAAATACTGCTTTTCTTAATGTCAGTGGAGATATTTACTGATAAACAGCTACCTACGCAGCATGTTCATGTCGTTCCTATATGAGCTTTTATCTCTCTGCCCTCACCACAAATCAGATTCTTCTGAGAAATTCCCAATACATTTTCCTTTCCCCTGTGTAATTACCTTAACAAGCTCCAGCTGTTTATATTCTCAGAAGGTTTACTCCCTGATATACAGCTGCCTACCCCCTTCGTAAGTGCAGGTCCTAAATGAGCTTTTTTCTCTGTTACCTCACCACAATCCAGATTCTTTTGGGGAGTTACCAGTACAGTAACCATACCAGGAAGTAATTTATTAAGCTACTGCTTTTCTAAATCTCAGTGGAGATATTTACTGATAAACAGCTCCCTACGCAGCATGTTCATGTCGTTCCTAAATGAGCTTTTATCTCTCTCCCCTCACCACAAATCAGATTCTATAGAGGAGTTCCTAGTACATTATCCTTTCCCCTGTGTAATTACCTCAACACGCTCCAGCTGTTTTTATTCTCAGAAGGTTTACTCCCTGATATACAGCTGCCTACCCCCTTCGTAAGTGCAGGTCCTAAATGAGCTTTTTTCTCTGTTCCCTCACCACAATCCAGATTCTTTTGGGGAGTTACCAGTACAGTAACCATACCAGGAAGTACTTCATTTATTAAGCTACTGCTTTTCTTAATCTCAGTGGAGATATTTACTGATAAACAGCTACGTACGCAGCATGTTCATGTCATTTCTAAATGAGCTTTTATCTCTGTCCCCTCACCACAAATCAGATTCTTCTGAGGAGTTCCAAGTATATTATCCTTTCCCCTGTGTAATTACCTTAACAAGCTACAGCGGTTTTTATTCTCAGAAGGTTTACTCCCTGATATACAGCTGCCTACCCCCTTCGTAAGTTCAGGTCCTAAATGAGCTTTTTTCTCTGTTCCCCACCACAATCCAGATTCTTTTGGGAAGTTACCAGTACAGTAACCATACCAGGAAGTACTTAATTTATTAAGCTACTGCTTTTCTTAATGTCAGTGGAGATATTTACTGATAAACAGCTACCTACGCAGCATGTTCATGTCGTTCCTAAATGAGCTTTTATCTCTCTCCGCTCACCACAAATCAGATTCTTCTGAGGAGTTCCCAGTACATTATCCTTTCCCCTGTGTAATTACCTTAACAATCTCCAGCTGTTGTTATTCTCAGAAGGTTTACTCCCTGATATATGGCTGCCTACACCCTTCGTAATTGCAGGTCTAAATGAGCTTTTTTCTCTGTTCCCTCACCACAATCCAGACTCTTTTGGGGAGTTTCCAGTACAGTAAACATACCAGGAAGTACTTAATTTATTAAGCTACTGCTTTTCTTAATCTCAGTGGAGATATTTACTGATAAACAGCTACCTACGCAGCATGTTCATGTCGTTCATAATTGAGGTTTTATCTCTCTCCCCTCACCACAAATCTGATGCTTCTGAGGAGTTCCCGGTACATTATTCTTTCCCCTTGTGTAATTACTTTAACAAGCTCCAGCTGTTTTTATTCTCAAAAGGTTTTTTCCCTGATAAACAGCTGCCTACCCCCTTCGTAAGTGCAGGTCCTAAATGAGCTTTTTTCTCTGTTCCCTCACAACAATCCAGATTCTTTTGGGGAGTTACCAGTACAGTAACCATACCAGGAAGTACTTAATTTAGTAAGCTACTGCTTTTCTTAATCTCAGTGGAGATATTTACTGATAAACAGCTACTTACGCAGCATGTTCATGTCGTTCCTAAATGAGCTTTTATCTCTCTCCCCTCACCACAAATCAGATTCTTCTGAGGAGTTCCAGTACATTATCCTTTCCCCTGTGTAATTACCTTAACAAGCTCCAGCTGTTTTATTCTCAGAAGATTCACTCCCTGATATACAGCTGCCTACCCCTTCGTAAGTGCAGGTCCTAAATGAGCTTTTTTCTCTGTTCCCTCACCACAATCCAGATTCTTTTGGGGAGTTACCAGTACAGTAACCATACCAGGAAGTACTTAATTTATTAAGCTACTGCTTTTCTTAATCTCAGTGGAGATATTTACTGATAAACAGCTACCTACGCAGCATGTTCATGTCGTTCCTAAATGAGCTTTTATCTCTCTCCCCTCACCACAAATCAGATTCTTCTGAGGAGTTCCCAATACATTATTCCTTTCCCCTGTGTAATTACCTTAACAAGCTCCAGCTGTTTTTATTCTCAGAAGGTTTACTCCCTGATATACAGCTGCCTACCCCCTTCGTAAGTGCAGGTCCTAAATGAGCTTTTTTCTCTGTTCCCTCACCACAATCCAGATTCTTTTGGGGAGTTACCAGTACAGTAACCATACCAGGAAGTAAATTTATTAAGCTACTGCTTTTCTTAATCTCAGTGGAGATATTTACTGATAAACAGCTACCCTACGCAGCATGTTCATGTCGTTCCTAAATGAGCTTTTATCTCTCTCCCCTCACCACAAATCAGATTCTTCTGAGGAGTTCCTAGTACATTATCCTTTCCCCTGTGTAATTACCTTAACAAGCTCCAGCTGTTTTTATTCTCAGAAGGTTTACTCCCTGATATACAGCTGCCTACCCCCTTCGTAAGTGCAGGTCCTAAATGAGCTTTTTTCTCTGTTCCCTCACCACAATCCAGATTCTTTTGGGGAGTTACCAGTACAGTAACCATACCAGGAAGTACTTATTTATTAAGCTACTGCTTTTCTTAATCTCAGTGGAGATATTTACTGATAAACAGCTACCTACGCAGCATGTTCATGTCGTTCTAAATGAGCTTTTATCTCTCTCCCCTCACCACAAATCAGATTCTTCTGAGGAGTTCCCATTACATTATCCTTTCCCCTGTGTAATTACCTTAACAAGCTCCAGCTGTTTTTATTCTCAGAAGGTTTACTCCCTGATATACAGCTGCCTACCCCTTCGTAAGTTCAGGTCCTAAATGAGCTTTTTTCTCTGTTCCCTCACCACAATCCAGATTCTTTTGGGGAGTTACCAGTACAGTAACCATACCAGGAAGTACTTAATTTATTAAGCTACTGCTTTTCTTAATCTCAGTGGAGATATTTACTGATAAACAGCTACCTACGCAGCATGTTCATGTCGTTCCTAAATGAGCTTTTATCTCTCTCCCCTCACCACAAATCAGATTCTTCTGAGGAGTTCCCAGTACATTATCCTTTCCCCTGTGTAATTACCTTAACAAGCTCCAGCTGTTTTTATTCTCAGAAGGTTTACTCCCTGATATACAGCTGCCTACCCCCTTCGTAAGTGCAGGTCCTAAATGAGCTTTTTTCTCTGTTCCCTCACCACAATCCAGATTCTTTTGGGGAGTTACCAGTACAGTAAACATACCAGGAAGTACTTAATTTATTAAGCTACTGCTTTTCTTAATCTCAGTGGAGATATTTACTGATAAACAGCTACCTACGCAGCATGTTCATGTCGTTCCTAAATGAGCTTTTATCTCTCTCCCCTCACCACAAATCAGATTCTTCTGAGGAGTTCCCAGTACATTATTCCTTTCCCCTGTGTAATTACCTTAACAAGCTCCAGCTGTTTTTATTCTCAGAAGGTTTTACTCCCTGATATACAGCTGCCTACCCCCTTCGTAAGTGCAGGTCCTAAATGAGCTTTTTTCTCTGTTCCCTCACCACAATCCAGATTCTTTTGGGGAGTTACCAGTACAGTAACCATACCAGGAAGTACTTAATTTATTAAGCTACTGCTTTTCTTAATCTCAGTGGAGATATTTACTGATAAACAGCTACCTACGCAGCATGTTCATGTCGTTCCTAAATGAGCTTTTATCTCTCTCCCCTCACCACAAATCAGATTCTTCTGAGGAGTTCCCAGTACATTATCCTTTCCCCTGTGTAATTACCTTAACAAGCTCCAGCTGTTTTATTCTCAGAAGGTTTACTCCCTGATATACAGCTGCCTACCCCCTTCGTAAGTGCAGGTCCTAAATGAGCTTTTTTCTCTGTTCCCTCACCACAATCCAGATTCTTTTGGGGAGTTACCAGTACAGTAACCATACCAGGAAGTACTTAATTTATTAAGCTACTGCTTTTCTTAATCTCAGTGGAGATATTTACTGATAAACAGCTACCTACGCAGCATGTTCATGTCGTTCCTAAATGAGCTTTTATCTCTCTCCCCTCACCACAAATCAGATTCTTCTGAGGAGTTCCAGTACATTATCCTTTCCCCTGTGTAATTACCTTAACAAGCTCCAGCTGTTTTTATTCTCAGAAGGTTTACTCCCTGATATACAGCTGCCTACCCCTTCGTAAGTGCAGGTCCTAAATGAGCTTTTTTCTCTGTTCCCTCACCACAATCCAGATTCTTTTGGGGAGTTACCAGTACAGTAACCATACCAGGAAGTACTTAATTTATTAAGCTACTGCTTTTCTTAATCTCAGTGGAGATATTTACTGATAAACAGCTACCTACGCAGCATGTTCATGTCGTTCCTAAATGAGCTTTTATCTCTCTCCCCTCACCACAAATCAGATTCTTCTGAGGAGTTCCCAATATATTATCCTTTCCCCTGTGTAATTACCTTAACAAGCTCCAGCTGTTTTTATTCTCAGAAGGTTTACTCCCTGATATACAGCTGCCTACCCCCTTCGTAAGTGCAGGTCCTAAATGAGCTTTTTTCTCTGTTCCCTCACCACAATCCAGATTCTTTTGGGGAGTTACCAGTACAGTAACCATACCAGGAAGTACTTATTTATTAAGCTACTGCTTTTCTTAATCTCAGTGGAGATATTTACTGATAAACAGCTACCTACGCAGCATGTTCATGTCGTTCCTAAATGAGCTTTTATCTCTCTCCCTCACCACAAATCAGATTCTTCTGAGGAGTTCCCAGTACATTATCCTTTCCCCTGTGTAATTACCTTAACAATCTCCAGCTGTTTTTATTCTCAGAAGGTTTACTCCCTGATATACAGCTGCCTACCCCTTCGTAATTGCAGGTCTAAATGAGCTTTTTTCTCTGTTCCCTCACCACAATCCAGATTCTTTTGGGGAGTTACCAGTACAGTAACCATACCAGGAAGTACTTAATTTATTAAGCTACTGCTTTTCTTAATCTCAGTGGAGATATTTACTGATAAACAGCTACCTACGCAGCATGTTCATGTCGTTCATAATGAGCTTTTATCTCTCTCCCCTCACCACAAATCAGATTCTTCTGAGGAGTTCCCGGTACATTATTCTTTCCCCTGTGTAATTACCTTAACAAGCTCCAGCTGTTTTTATTCTCAAAAGGTTTACTCCCTGATAAACAGCTGCCTACCCCCTTCGTAAGTGCAGGTCCTAAATGAGCTTTTTTCTCTGTTCCCTCACCACAATCCAGATTCTTTTGGGGAGTTACCAGTACAGTAACCATACCAGGAAGTACTTAATTTATTAAGCTACTGCTTTTCTTAATCTCAGTGGAGATATTTACTGATAAACAGCTACCTACGCAGCATGTTCAGTCGTTCCTAAATGAGCTTTTATCTCTCTCCCCTCACCACAACTCAGATTCTTCTGAGGAGTTCCAGTACATTATCCTTTCCCCTGTGTAATTACCTTAACAAGCTCCAGCTGTTTTATTCTCAGAAGATTCACTCCCTGATATACAGCTGCCTACCCCCTTCGTAAGTGCAGGTCCTAAATGAGCTTTTTTCTCTGTTCCCTCACCACAATACCAGATTCTTTTGGGAGTTACCAGTACAGTAACCATACCAGGAAGTACTTAATTTATTAAGCTACTGCTTTTCTTAATCTCAGTGGAGATATTTACTGATAAACAGCTACCTACGCAGCATGTTCATGTCGTTCCTAAATGAGCTTTTATCTCTCTCCCTCACCACAAATCAGATTCTTCTGAGGAGTTCCCAATACATTATTCCTTTCCCCTGTGTAATTACCTTAACAAGCTCCAGCTGTTTTATTCTCAGAAGGTTTACTCCCTGATATACAGCTGCCTACCCCCTTCGTAAGTGCAGGTCCTAAATGAGCTTTTTTCTCTGTTCCCTCACCACAATCCAGATTCTTTTGGGGAGTTACCAGTACAGTAACCATACCAGGAAGTAATTTATTAAGCTACTGCTTTTCTTAATCTCAGTGGAGATATTTACTGATAAACAGCTACCCTACGCAGCATGTTCATGTCGTTCCTAAATGAGCTTTTATCTCTCTCCCCTCACCACAAATCAGATTCTTCTGAGGAGTTCCTAGTACATTATCCTTTCCCCTGTGTAATTACCTCAACAAGCTCCAGCTGTTTTTATTCTCAGAAGGTTTACTCCCTGATATACAGCTGCCTACCCCCTTCGTAAGTGCAGGTCCTAAATGAGCTTTTTTCTCTGTTCCCTCACCACAATCCAGATTCTTTTGGGGAGTTACCAGTACAGTAACCATACCAGGAAGTACTTAATTTATTAAGCTACTGCTTTTCTTAATCTCAGTGGAGATATTTACTGATAAACAGCTACCTACGCAGCATGTTCATGTCGTTCTAAATGAGCTTTTATCTCTCTCCCCTCACCACAAATCAGATTCTTCTGAGGAGTTCCAAGTACATTATTCCTTTCCCCTGTGTAATTACCTTAACAAGCTCCAGCTGTTTTTATTCTCAGAAGGTTTACTCCCTGATATACAGCTGCCTACCCCCTTCGTAAGTGCAGGTCCTAAATGAGCTTTTTTCTCTGTTCCCTCACCACAATCCAGATTCTTTTGGGGAGTTACCAGTACAGTAACCATACCAGGAAGTACTTAATTTATTAAGCTACTGCTTTTCTTAATCTCAGTGGAGATATTTACTGATAAACAGCTACCTACGCAGCATGTTCATGTCGTTCCTAAATGAGCTTTTATCTCTCTCCCTCACCACAAATCAGATTCTTCTGAGGAGTTCCCAGTACATTATCCTTTCCCCTGTGTAATTACCTTAACAAGCTCCAGCTGTTGTTATTCTCAGAAGGTTTACTCCCTGATATACAGCTGCCTAACCCCTTCGTAAGTGCAGGTCCTAAATGAGCTTTTTTCTCTGTTCCCTCACCACAATCCAGATTCTTTTGGGGAGTTACCAGTACAGTAACCATACCAGGAAGTACTTAATTTATTAAGCTACTGCTTTTCTTAATCTCAGTGGAGATATTTACTGATAAACAGCTACCTACGCAGCATGTTCATGTCGTTCCTAAATGAGCTTTTATCTCTCTCCCCTCACCACAAATCAGATTCTTCTGAGGAGTTCCCGGTACATTATTCTTTCCCCTGTGTAATTACCTTAACAAGCTCCAGCTGTTTTTATTCTCAAAAGGTTTACTCCCTGATATACAGCTGCCTACCCCCTTCGTAAGTGCAGGTCCTAAATGAGCTTTTTTCTCTGTTCCCTCACCACAATCCAGATTCTTTTGGGGAGTTACCAGTACAGTAACCATACCAGGAAGTACTTAATTTATTAAGCTACTGCTTTTCTTAATCTCAGTGGAGATATTTACTGATAAACAGCTACCTACGCAGCATGTTCATGTCGTTCCTAAATGAGCTTTTATCTCTCTCCCCTCACCACAAATCAGATTCTTCTGAGGAGTTCCCAGTACATTATCCTTTCCCCTGTGTAATTACCTTAACAAGCTCCAGCTGTTTTTATTCTCAGAAGGTTTACTCCCTGATATACAGCTGCCTACCCCCTTCGTAAGTGCAGGTCCTAAATGAGCTTTTTTCTCTGTTCCCTCACCACAATCCAGATTCTTTTGGGGAGTTACCAGTACAGTAACCATACCAGGAAGTACTTAATTTATTAACTACTGCTTTTCTTAATCTCAGTGGAGATATTTACTGATAAACAGCTACCTACGCAGCATGTTCATGTCGTTCCTAATGAGCTTTTATCTCTCTCCCCTCACCACAAATCAGATTCTTCTGAGGAGTTCCCAGTACATTATCCTTTCCCCTGTGTAATTACCTTAACAAGCTCCAGCTGTTTTTATTCTCAGAAGGTTTACTCCCTGATATACAGCTGCCTACCCCCTTCGTAAGTGCAGGTCCTAAATGAGCTTTTTTCTCTGTTCCCTCACCACAATCCAGATTCTTTTGGGGAGTTACCAGTACAGTAACCATACCAGGAAGTACTTATTTATTAAGCTACTGCTTTTCTTAATCTCAGTGGAGATATTTACTGATAAACAGCTACCTACGCAGCATGTTCATGTCGTTCCTAAATGAGCTTTTATCTCTCTCCCCTCACCACAAATCAGATTCTTCTGAGGAGTTCCTAGTACATTATCCTTTCCCCTGTGTAATTACCTTAACAAGCTCCAGCTGTTTTTATTCTCAGAAGGTTTACTCCCTGATATACAGCTGCCTACCCCCTTCGTAAGTGCAGGTCCTAAATGAGCTTTTTTCTCTGTTCCCTCACCACAATCCAGATTCTTTTGGGGAGTTACCAGTACAGTAACCATACCAGGAAGTACTTAATTTATTAAGCTACTGCTTTTCTTAATCTCAGTGGAGATATTTACTGATAAACAGCTACCTACGCAGCATGTTCATGTCGTTCCTAAATGAGCTTTTATCTCTCTCCCCTCACCACAAATCAGATTCTTCTGAGGAGTTCCCAGTACATTATCCTTTCCCCTGTGTAATTACCTTAACAAGCTCCAGCTGTTTTTATTCTCAGAAGGTTTACTCCCTGATATACAGCTGCCTACCCCCTTCGTAAGTGCAGGTCCTAAATGAGCTTTTTTCTCTGTTCCCTCACCACAATCCAGATTCTTTTGGGGAGTTACCAGTACAGTAACCATACCAGGAAGTACTTAATTTATTAAGCTACTGCTTTTCTTAATCTCAGTGGAGATATTTACTGATAAACAGCTACCTACGCAGCATGTTCATGTCGTTCCTAAATGAGCTTTTATCTCTCTCCCTCACCACAAATCAGATTCTTCTGAGGAGTTCCCAGTACATTATCCTTTCCCCTGTGTAATTACCTTAACAAGCTCCAGCTGTTTTTATTCTCAGAAGGTTTACTCCCTGATATACAGCTGCCTACCCCTTCGTAAGTGCAGGTCCTAAATGAGCTTTTTTCTCTGTTCCCTCACCACAATCCAGATTCTTTTGGGGAGTTACCAGTACAGTAACCATACCAGGAAGTACTTAATTTATTAAGCTACTGCTTTTCTTAATCTCAGTGGAGATATTTACTGATAAACAGCTACCTACGCAGCATGTTCATGTCGTTCCTAAATGAGCTTTTATCTCTCTCCCCTCACCACAAATCAGATTCTTCTGAGGAGTTCCCAGTACATTATCCTTTCCCCTGTGTAATTACCTTAACAAGCTCCAGCTGTTTTTATTCTCAGAAGGTTTACTCCCTGATATACAGCTGCCTACCCCCTTCGTAAGTGCAGGTCCTAAATGAGCTTTTTTCTCTGTTCCCTCACCACAATCCAGATTCTTTTGGGGAGTTACCAGTACAGTAACCATACCAGGAAGTACTTTAATTTGTTAAGCTACTGCTTTTCTTAATCTCAGTGGAGATATTTACTGATAAACAGCTACCTACGCAGCATGTTCATGTCGTTCCTAAATGAGCTTTTATCTCTCTCCCCTCACCACAAATCAGATTCTTCTGAGGAGTTCCCAGTACATTATCCTTTCCCCTGTGTAATTACCTTAACAAGCTCCAGCTGTTTTTATTCTCAGAAGGTTTACTCCCTGATATACAGCTGCCTACCCCCTTCGTAAGTGCAGGTCCTAAATGAGCTTTTTTCTCTGTTCCCTCACCACAATCCAGATTCTTTTGGGGAGTTACCAGTACAGTAACCATACCAGGAAGTACTTAATTTATTAAGCTACTGCTTTTCTTAATCTCAGTGGAGATATTTACTGATAAACAGCTACCTACGCAGCATGTTCATGTCGTTCCTAAATGAGCTTTTATCTCTCTCCCCTCACCACAAATCAGATTCTTCTGAGGAGTTCCCAGTACATTATCCTTTCCCCTGTGTAATTACCTTAACAAGCTCCAGCTGTTTTTATTCTCAGAAGGTTTACTCCCTGATATACAGCTGCCTACCCCCTTCGTAAGTGCAGGTCCTAAATGAGCTTTTTTCTCTGTCCCTCACCACAATCCAGATTCTTTTGGGGAGTTACCAGTACAGTAACCATACCAGGAAGTACTTAATTTATTAAGCTACTGCTTTTCTTAATCTCAGTGGATATATTTACTGATAAACAGCTACCTACGCAGCATGTTCATGTCGTTCCTAAATGAGCTTTTATCTCTCTCCCCTCACCACAAATCAGATTCTTCTGAGGAGTTCCCAGTATATTATCCTTTCCCCTGTGTAATTACCTTAACAAGCTCCAGCTGTTTTTATTCTCAGAAGTTTTACTCCCTGATATACAGCTGCCTACCCCCTTCGTAAGTGCAGGTCCTAAATGAGCTTTTTTCTCTGTTCCCTCACCACAATCCAGATTCTTTTGGGGAGTTACCAGTACAGTAACCATACCAGGAAGTACTTAATTTATTAAGCTACTGCTTTTCTTAATCTCAGTGGAGATATTTACTGATAAACAGCTACCTACGCAGCATGTTCATGTCGTTCCTAAATGAGCTTTTATCTCTCTCCCCTCACCACAAATCAGATTCTTCTGAGGAATTCCCAGTACATTATCCTTTCCCTGTGTAATTACCTTAACAAGCTCCAGCTGTTTTTATTCTCAGAAGGTTTACTCCCTGATATACAGCTGCCTACCCCTTCGTAAGTGCAGGTCCTAAATGAGCTTTTTTCTCTGTTCCCTCACCACAATCCAGATTCTTTTGGGGAGTTACCAGTACAGTAACCATACCAGGAAGTACTTAATTTATTAAGCTACTGCTTTTCTTAATCTCAGTGGAGATATTTACTGATAAACAGCTACCTACGCAGCATGTTCATGTCGTTCCTAAATGAGCTTTTATCTCTCTCCCCTCACCACAAATCAGATTCTTCTGAGGAGTTCCCAGTACATTATCCTTTCCCCTGTGTAATTACCTTAACAAGCTCCAGCTGTTTTTATTCTCAGAAGGTTTACTCCCTGATATACAGCTGCCTACCCCCTTCGTAAGTGCAGGTCCTAAATGAGCTTTTTTCTCTGTTCCCTCACCACAATCCAGATTCTTTTGGGGAGTTACCAGTACAGTAACCATACCAGGAAGTACTTAATTTATTAAGCTACTGCTTTTCTTAATCTCAGTGGAGATATTTACTGATAAACAGCTACCTACGCAGCATGTTCATGTCGTTCCTAAATGAGCTTTTATCTCTCTCCCCTCACCACAAATCAGATTCTTCTGAGGAGTTCCCAGTACATTATCCTTTCCCCTGTGTAATTACCTTAACAAGCTCCAGCTGTTTTTATTCTCAGAAGGTTTACTCCCTGATATACAGCTGCCTACCCCCTTCGTAAGTGCAGGTCCTAAATGAGCTTTTTTCTCTGTTCCCTCACCACAATCCAGATTCTTTTAGGGAGTTACCAGTACAGTAACCATACCAGGAAGTACTTAATTTATTAAGCTACTGCTTTTCTTAATCTCAGTGGAGATATTTACTGATAAACAGCTACCTACGCAGCATGTTCATGTCGTTCCTAAATGAGCTTTTATCTCTCTCCCCTCACCACAAATCAGATTCTTCTGAGGAGTTCCCAGTACATTATCCTTTCCCCTGTGTAATTACCTTAACAAGCTCCAGCTGTTTTTATTCTCAGAAGGTTTACTCCCTGATATACAGCTGCCTACCCCCTTCGTAAGTGCAGGTCCTAAATGAGCTTTTTTCTCTGTTCCCTCACCACAATCCAGATTCTTTTGGGGAGTTACCAGTACAGTAACCATACCAGGAAGTACTTAATTTATTAAGCTACTGCTTTTCTTAATCTCAGTGGAGATATTTACTGATAAACAGCTACCTACGCAGCATGTTCATGTCGTTCCTAAATGAGCTTTTATCTCTCTCCCCTCACCACAAATCAGATTCTTCTGAGGAGTTCCCAGTACATTATCCTTTCCCCTGTGTAATTACCTTAACAAGCTCCAGCTGTTTTTATTCTCAGAAGGTTTACTCCCTGATATACAGCTGCCTACCCCCTTCGTAAGTGCAGGTCCTAAATGAGCTTTTTTCTCTGTTCCCTCACCACAATCCAGATTCTTTTGGGGAGTTACCAGTACAGTAACCATACCAGGAAGTACTTAATTTATTAAGCTACTGCTTTTCTTAATCTCAGTGGAGATATTTACTGATAAACAGCTACCTACGCAGCATGTTCATGTCGTTCCTAAATGAGCTTTTATCTCTCTCCCCTCACCACAAATCAGATTCTTCTGAGTTCCCAGTACATTATCCTTTCCCCTGTGTAATTACCTTAACAAGCTCCAGCTGTTTTTATTCTCAGAAGGTTTACTCCCTGATATACAGCTGCCTACCCCCTTCGTAAGTGCAGGTCCTAAATGAGCTTTTTTCTCTGTTCCCTCACCACAATCCAGATTCTTTTGGGGAGTTACCAGTACAGTAACCATACCAGGAAGTACTTAATTTATTAAGCTACTGCTTTTCTTAATCTCAGTGGAGATATTTACTGATAAACAGCTACCTACGCAGCATGTTCATGTCGTTCCTAAATGAGCTTTTATCTCTCTCCCCTCACCACAAATCAGATTCTTCTGAGGAGTTCCCAGTACATTATCCTTTCCCCTGTGTAATTACCTTAACAAGCTCCAGCTGTTTTTATTCTCAGAAGGTTTACTCCCTGATATACAGCTGCCTACCCCTTCGTAAGTGCAGGTCCTAAATGAGCTTTTTTCTCTGTTCCCTCACCACAATCCAGATTCTTTTGGGGAGTTACCAGTACAGTAACCATACCAGGAAGTACTTAATTTATTAAGCTACTGCTTTTCTTAATCTCAGTGGAGATATTTACTGATAAACAGCTACCTACGCAGCATGTTCATGTCGTTCCTAAATGAGCTTTTATCTCTCTCCCCTCACCACAAATCAGATTCTTCTGAGGAGTTCCCAGTACATTATCCTTTCCCCTGTGTAATTACCTTAACAAGCTCCAGCTGTTTTTATTCTCAGAAGGTTTACTCCCTGATATACAGCTGCCTACCCCCTTCGTAAGTGCAGGTACCTAAATGAGCTTTTTTCTCTGTTCCCTCACCACAATCCAGATTCTTTTGGGGAGTTACCAGTACAGTAACCATACCAGGAAGTACTTAATTTATTAAGCTACTGCTTTTCTTAATCTCAGTGGAGATATTTACTGATAAACAGCTACCTATGCAGCATGTTCATGTCGTTCCTAAATGAGCTTTTATCTCTCTCCCCTCACCACAAATCAGATTCTTCTGAGGAGTTCCCAGTACATTATCCTTTCCCCTGTGTAATTACCTTAACAAGCTCCAGCTGTTTTTATTCTCAGAAGGTTTACTCCCTGATATACAGCTGCCTACCCCCTTCGTAAGTGCAGGTCCTAAATGAGCTTTTTTCTCTGTTCCCTCACCACAATCCAGATTCTTTTGGGAGTTACCAGTACAGTAACCATACCAGGAAGTACTTAATTTATTAATGTACTGCTTTTCTTAATCTCAGTGGAGATATTTACTGATAAACAGCTACCTACGCAGCATGTTCATGTCGTTCCTAAATGAGCTTTTATCTCTCTCCCCTCACCACAAATCAGATTCTTCTGAGAGTTCCCAGTATATTATCCTTTCCCCTGTGTAATTACCTTAACAAGCTCCAGCTGTTTTTATTCTCAGAAGGTTTACTCCCTGATATACAGCTGCCTACCCCCTTCGTAAGTGCAGGTCCTAAATGAGCTTTTTTCTCTGTTCCCTCACCACAATCCAGATTCTTTTGGGGAGTTACCAGTACAGTAACCATACCAGGAAGTAATTAATTTATTAAGCTACTGCTTTTCTTAATCTCAGTGGAGATATTTACTGATAAACAGCTACCTACGCAGCATGTTCATGTCGTTCCTAAATGAGCTTTTATCTCTCTCCCCTCACCACAAGACAGATTCTTCTGAGGAGTTCCCAGTACATTATCCTTTCCCCTGTGTAATTACCTTAACAAGCTCCAGCTGTTTTTATTCTCAGAAGTTTTACTCCCTGATATACAGCTGCCTACCCCCTTCGTAAGTGCAGGTCCTAAATGAGGTTTTTTCTCTGTTCCCTCACCACAATCCAGATTCTTTTGGGGAGTTACCAGTACAGTAACCATACCAGGAAGTACTTAATTTATTAAGCTACTGCTTTTCTTAATCTCAGTGGAGATATTTACTGATAAACAGCTACCTACGCAGCATGTTCATGTCGTTCCTAAATGAGCTTTTATCTCTCTCCCCTCACCACAAATCAGATTCTTCTGAGGAGTTCCCAGTACATTATCCTTTCCCCTGTGTAATTACCTTAACAAGCTCCAGCTGTTTTTATTCTCAGAAGGTTTATTCCCTGATATACAGCTGCCTACCCCCTTCGTAAGTGCAGGTCCTAAATGAGCTTTTTTCTCTGTTCCCTCACCACAATCCAGATTCTTTTGGGGAGTTACCAGTACAGTAACCATACCAGGAAGTACTTAATTTATTAAGCTACTGCTTTTCTTAATCTCAGTGGAGATATTTACTGATAAACAGCTACCTACGCAGCATGTTCATGTCGTTCCTAAATGAGCTTTTATCTCTCTCCCCTCACCACAAATCAGATTCTTCTGAGAGTTCCCAGTATATTATCCTTTCCCCTGTGTAATTACCTTAACAAGCTCCAGCTGTTTTTATTCTCAGAAGGTTTACTCCCTGATATACAGCTGCCTACCCCCTTCGTAAGTGCAGGTCCTAAATGAGCTTTTTTCTCTGTTCCCTCACCACAATCCAGATTCTTTTGGGGAGTTACCAGTACAGTAACCATACCAGGAAGTACTTAATTTATTAAGCTACTGCTTTTCTTAATCTCAGTGGAGATATTTACTGATAAACAGCTACCTACGCAGCATGTTCATGTCGTTCCTAAATGAGCTTTTATCTCTCTCCCTCACCACAAATCAGATTCTTCTGAGGAGTTCCCAGTACATTATCCTTTCCCCTGTGTAATTACCTTAACAAGCTCCAGCTGTTTTTATTCTCAGAAGGTTTACTCCCTGATATACAGCTGCCTACCCCCTTCGTAAGATCAGGACCTAAATGAGCTTTTTTCTCTGTTCCCTCATCACAATCCAGATTCTTTTGGGGAGTTATCAGTACAGTAACCATACCAGGAAGTACTTAATTTATTAAGCTACTGCTTTTCTTAATCTCAGTGGAGATATTTACTGATAAACAGCTACCTATGCAGCATGTTCATGTCGTTCCTAAATGAGCTTTTATCTCTCTCCCCTCACCACAAATCAGATTCTTCTGAGGAGTTCCCACTACATTATCCTTTCCCCTGTGTAATTACCTTAACAAGCTCCAGCTGTTTTTATTCTCAGAAGGTTTACTCCCTGATATACAGCTGCCTACCCCCTTCGTAAGTGCAGGTCCTAAATGAGCTTTTTTCTCTGCTCCCTCACCACAATCCAGATTCTTTTGGGGAGTTACCAGTACAGTAACCATACCAGGAAGTACTTAATTTATTAAGCTACTGCTTTTCTTAATCTCAGTGGATATATTTACTGATAAACAGCTACCTACGCAGCATGTTCATGTCGTTCCTAAATGAGCTTTAATCTCTCTCCCCTCACCACAAATCAGATTCTTCTGACGAGTTCCCAGTATATTATCCTTTCCCCTGTGTAATTACCTTAACAAGCTCCAGCTGTTTTTATTCTCAGAAGTTTTACTCCCTGATATACAGCTGCCTACCCCCTTCGTAAGTGCAGGTCCTAAAAGAGCATTTTTCTCCGTTCCCTCACCACAATCCAGATTCTTTTGGGGAGTTACAAGTACAGTAACCATACCAGGAAGTACTTAATTTATTAAGCTACTGCTTTTCTTAATCTCAGTGGAGATATTTACTGATAAACAGCTACCTACGCAGCATGTTCATGTCGTTCCTAAATGAGCTTTTATCTCTCTCCCCTCACCACAAATCAGATTCTTCTGAGTTCCCAGTACATTATCCTTTCCGCTGTGGAATTACCTTAACAAGCTCCAGCTGTTTTTATTCTCAGAAGGTTTACTCCCTGATATACAGCTGCCTAACCCCTTCGTAAGTGCAGGTCTTAAATGAGCTTTTTTCTCTGTTCCCTCACCACAATCCAGATTCTTTTGGGGAGTTACCAGTACAGTAACCATAGCAGGAAGTACTTAATTTATTAAGCTACTGCTTTTCTTAATCTCAGTGGAGATATTTACTGATAGACAGCTACCTACGCAGCATGTTCATGTCGTTCCTAAATGAGCTTTTATCTCTCTCCCCTCACCACAAATCAGATTCTTCTGAGGAGTTCCCAGTACATTATCCTTTCCCCTGTGTAATTACCTTAACAAGCTCCAGCTGTTTTTATTCTCAGAAGGTTTACTCCCTGATATACAGCTGCCTACCCCCTTCGTAAGATCAGGACCTAAATGAGCTTTTTTCTCTGTTCCCTCATCACAATCCAGATTCTTTTGGGGAGTTATCAGTACAGTAACCATACCAGGAAGTACTTAATTTATTAAGCTACTGCTTTTCTTAATCTCAGTGGAGATATTTACTGATAAACAGCTACCTATGCAGCATGTTCATGTCGTTCCTAAATGAGCTTTTATCTCTCTCCCCTCACCACAAATCAGATTCTTCTGAGGAGTTCCCACTACATTATCCTTTCCCCTGTGTAATTACCTTAACAAGCTCCAGCTGTTTTTATTCTCAGAAGGTTTACTCCCTGATATACAGCTGCCTACCCCCTTCGTAAGTGCAGGTCCTAAATGAGCTTTTTTCTCTGCTCCCTCACCACAATCCAGATTCTTTTAGGGAGTTACCAGTACAGTAACCATACCAGGAAGTACTTAATTTATTAAACTACTGCTTTTCTTAATCTCAGTGGATATATTTACTGATAAACAGCTACCTACGCAGCATGTTCATGTCGTTCCTAAATGAGCTTTAATCTCTCTCCCCTCACCACAAATCAGATTCTTCTGAGGAGTTCCCAGTACATTATCCTTTCCCCTCTGAATTACCTTAACAAGCTCCAGCTGTATTTATTCTCAGAAGGTTTACTCCCTGATATACAGCTGCCTACCCCCTTCGTAAGTGCAGGTCCTAAATGAGCTTTTTTCTCTGTTCCCTCACCACAATCCAGATTCTTTTGGGGAGTTACCATTACAGTAACCATACCAGGAAGTACTTAATTTATTAAGCTACTGCTTTTCATAATCTCAGTGGAGATATTTACTGATAAACAGCTACCTAAGCAGAATGTTCATGTCGTTCCTAAATGAGCTTTTATCTCTCTCCCCTCACCACGAATCAGATTCTTCTGACGAGTTCCCAGTATATTATCCTTTCCCCTGTGTAATTACCTTAACAAGCTCCAGCTGTTTTTATTCTCAGAAGTTTTACTCCCTGATATACAGCTGCCTACCCCCTTCGTAAGTGCAGGTCCTAAATGAGCGTTTTTCTCCGTTCCCTCACCACAATCCAGATTCTTTTGGGGAGTTACAAGTACAGTAACCATACCAGGAAGTACTTAATTTATTAAGCTACTGCTTTTCTTAATCTCAGTGGAGATATTTACTGATAAACAGCTACCTACGCAGCATGTTCATGTCGTTCCTAAATGAGCTTTTATCTCTCTCCCCTCACCACAAATCAGATTCTTCTGAGTTCCCAGTACATTATCCTTTCCGCTGTGGAATTACCTTAACAAGCTCCAGCGCTTTTTACTCTCAGAAGGTTTACTCCCTGATATACAGCTGCCTAACCCCTTCGTAAGTGCAGGTCTTAAATGAGCTTTTTTCTCTGTTCCCTCACCACAATCCAGGTTCTTTTGGGGAGTTACCAGTACAGTAACCATAGCAGGAAGTACTTAATTTATTAAGCTACTGCTTTTCTTAATCTCAGTGGAGATATTTACTGATAAACAGCTACCTACGCAGCATGTTCATGTCGTTCCTAAATGAGCTTTTATCTCTCTCCCCTCACCACAAATCAGATTCTTCTGAGGAGTTCCCAGTACATTATCCTTTCCCCTGTGTAATTACCTTAACAAGCTCCAGCTGTTTTTATTCTCAGAAGGTTTACTCCCTGATATACAGCTGCCTACCCCTTTCGTAAGTGCAGGTCCTAAATGAGCTTTTTTCTCTGTTCCCTCACCACAATCCAGATTCTTTTGGGGAGTTACCAGTACAGTAACCATACCAGGAAGTAATTAATTTATTAAGCTACTGCTGTTCTTAATCTCAGTGGAGATATTTACTGATAAACAGCTACCTACGCAGCATGTTCATGTCGTTCCTAAATGAGCTTTTATCTCTCTCCCCTCACAACAAGACAGATTCTTCTGAGGAGTTCCCAGTACATTATCCTTTCCCCTGTGTAATTACCTTAACAAGCTCCAGCTGTTTTTATTCCCAGAAGTTTTACTCCATGATATACAGCTGCCTACCCCCTTCATAAGTGCAGGTACTTAATGAGGTTTTTTCTCTGTTCCCTCACCACAATCCAGATTCTTTTGGGGAGTTACCAGTACAGTAACCATACCAGGAAGTACTTAATTTATTAAGCTACTGCTTTTCTTAATCTCAGTGGAGATATTTACTGATAAACAGCTACCTATGCAGCATGTTCATGTCGTTCCTAAATGAGCTTTTATCTCTCTCCCCTCACCACAAATCAGATTCTTCTGAGGAGTTCCCAGTATATTATCCTTTCCCCTGTGTAATTACCTTAACAAGATCCAGCTGTTTTTATTCTCAGAAGGTTTATTCCCCGATATACAGCTGCCTACCCCCTTCGTAAGTGCAGGTCCTAAATGAGCTTTTTTCTCTGTTCCCTCACCACAATCCAGATTCTTTTGGGGAGTTACCAGTACAGTAACCATACCAGGAAGTACTTACTTTATTAATGTACTGCTTTTCTTAATCTCAATGGAGATATTTACTGATAAACAGCTACCTACGCAGCATGTTCATGTCGTTCCTAAATGAGCTTTTATCTCTCTCCCCTCACCACAAATCAGATTCTTCTGACGAGTTCCCAGTATATTATCCTTTCCCCTGTGTAATTACCTTAACAAGCTCCAGCTGTTTTTATTCTCAGAAGGTTTACTCCCTGATATACAGCTGCCTACCCCTTTCGTAAGTGCAGGTCCTAAATGAGCTTTTTTCTCTGTTCCCTCACCACAATCCAGATTCTTTTGGGGAGTTACCAGTACAGTAACCATACCAGGAAGTAATTAATTTATTAAGCTACTGCTGTTCTTAATCTCAGTGGAGATATTTACTGATAAACAGCTACCTACGCAGCATGTTCATGTCGTTCCTAAATGAGCTTTTATCTCTCTCCCCTCACAACAAGACAGATTCTTCTGAGGAGTTCCCAGTACATTATCCTTTCCCCTGTGTAATTACCTTAACAAGCTCCAGCTGTTTTTATTCCCAGAAGTTTTACTCCATGATATACAGCTGCCTACCCCCTTCATAAGTGCAGGTACTTAATGAGGTTTTTTCTCTGTTCCCTCACCACAATCCAGATTCTTTTGGGGAGTTACCAGTACAGTAACCATACCAGGAAGTACTTAATTTATTAAGCTACTGCTTTTCTTAATCTCAGTGGAGATATTTACTGATAAACAGCTACCTATGCAGCATGTTCATGTCGTTCCTAAATGAGCTTTTATCTCTCTCCCCTCACCACAAATCAGATTCTTCTGAGGAGTTCCCAGTACATTATCCTTTCCCCTGTGTAATTACCTTAACAAGATCCAGCTGTTTTTATTCTCAGAAGGTTTATTCCCCGATATACAGCTGCCTACCCCCTTCGTAAGTGCAGGTCCTAAATGAGCTTTTTTCTCTGTTCCCTCACCACAATCCAGATTCTTTTGGGGAGTTACCAGTACAGTAACCATACCAGGAAGTACTTACTTTATTAATGTACTGCTTTTCTTAATCTCAATGGAGATATTTACTGATAAACAGCTACCTACGCAGCATGTTCATGTCGTTCCTAAATGAGCTTTTATCTCTCTCCCCTCACCACAAATCAGATTCTTCTGACGAGTTCCCAGTATATTATCCTTTCCCCTGTGTAATTACCTTAACAAGCTCCAGCTGTTTTTATTCTCAGAAGGTTTACTCCCTGATATACAGCTGCCTACCCCCTTCGTAAGTGCAGGTCCTAAATGAGCTTTTTTCTCTGTTCCCTCACCACAATCCAGATTCTTTTGGGAGTTACCAGTACAGTAACCATACCAGGAAGTACTTAATTTATTAAGCTACTGCTTTTCTTAATCTCAGTGGAGATATTTCCTGATAAACAGCTACCTACGCAGCATGTTCATGTCGTTCCTAAATGAGCTTTTATCTCTCTCTCCTCACCACAAATCAGATTCTTCTGAGGAGTTCCCAGTACATTATCCTTTCCCCTGTGTAATTACCTTAACAAGCTCCAGCTGTTTTTATTCTCAGAAGGTTTACTCCCTGATATACAGTTGCCTACGCCCTTCGTAAGTCGAGGTCCTAAATGAGCTTTTTTCTCTGTTCCCTCACCACAATCCAGATTCTTTTGGGGAGTTAGCAGTACAGTAACCATACCAGGAAGTACTTAATTTATTAAGCTACTGCTTTTCTTAATCTCAGTGGAGATATTTACTGATAAACAGCTACCTACGCAGCATGTTCATGTCGTTCCTAAATGAGCTTTTATCTCTCTCCCCTCACCACAAATCAGATTCTTCTGAGGAGTTCCCAGTACATTATCCTTTCCCCTGTGTAATTACCTTAACAAGATCCAGCTGTTTTTATTCTCAGAAGGTTTACTCCCCGATATACAGCTGACTACCCCCTTCGTAAGTGCAGGTCCTAAATGAGCTTTTTTCTCTGTTCCCTCACCACAATCCAGATTCTTTTGGGGAGTTACCAGTACAGTAACCATACCAGGAAGTACTTACTTTATTAATGTACTGCTTTTCTTAATCTCAATGGAGATATTTACTGATAAACAGCTACCTACGCAGCATGTTCATGTCGTTCCTAAATGAGCTTTTATCTCTCTCCCCTCACCACAAATCAGATTCTTCTGACGAGTTCCCAGTATATTATCCTTTCCCCTGTGTAATTACCTTAACAAGCTCCAGCTGTTTTTATTCTCAGAAGGTTTACTCCCTGATATACAGCTGCCTAGCCCCTTCGTAAGTGCAGGTCCTAAATGAGCTTTTTTCTCTGTTCCCTCACCACAATCCAGATTCTTTTGGGGAGTTACCAGTACAGTAACCATACCAGGAAGTACTTAATTTATTAAGCTACTGCTTTTCTTAATCTCAGTGGAGCTATTTACTGATAAACAGCTACCTACGCAGCATATTCATGTCGTTCCTAAATGAGCTTTTATCTCTCTCCCCTCACAACAAGACAGATTCTTCTGAGGAGTTCCCAGTACATTATCCTTTCCCCTGTGTAATTACCTTAACAAGCTCCAGCTGTTTTTATTCCCAGAAGTTTTACTCCATGATATACAGCTGCCTACCCCCTTCATAAGTGCAGGTACTTAATGAGGTTTTTTCTCTGTTCCCTCACCACAATCCAGATTCTTTTGGGGAGTTACCAGTACAGTAACCATACCAGGAAGTACTTAATTTATTAAGCTACTGCTTTTCTTAATCTCAGTGGAGATATTTACTGATAAACAGCTACCTACGCAGCATGTTCATGTCGTTAATAAATGAGCTTTTATCTCTCTCCCCTCACCACAAATCAGATTCTTCTGAGGAGTTCCCAGTACATTATCCTTTCCCCTGTGTAATTACCTTAACAAGATCCAGCTGTTTTTATTCTCAGAAGGTTTATTCCCCGATATACAGCTGCCTACCCCCTTCGTAAGTGCAGGTCCTAAATGAGCTTTTTTCTCTGTTCCCTCACCACAATCCAGATTCTTTTGGGGAGTTACCAGTACAGTAACCATACCAGGAAGTACTTACTTTATTAATGTACTGCTTTTCTTAATCTCAATGGAGATATTTACTGATAAACAGCTACCTACGCAGCATGTTCATGTCGTTCCTAAATGAGCTTTTATCTCTCTCCCCTCACCACAAATCAGATTCTTCTGAGGAGTTCCCAGTACATTATCCTTTCCCCTGTGTAATTACCTTAACAAGATCCAGCTGTTTTTATTCTCAGAAGGTTTACTCCCCGATATACAGCTGACTACCCCCTTCGTAAGTGCAGGTCCTAAATGAGCTTTTTTCTCTGTTCCCTCACCACAATCCAGATTCTTTTGGGGAGTTACCAGTACAGTAACCATACCAGGAAGTACTTACTTTATTAATGTACTGCTTTTCTTAATCTCAATGGAGATATTTACTGATAAACAGCTACCTACGCAGCATGTTCATGTCGTTCCTAAATGAGCTTTTATCTCTCTCCCCTCACCACAAATCAGATTCTTCTGACGAGTTCCCAGTATATTATCCTTTCCCCTGTGTAATTACCTTAACAAGCTCCAGCTGTTTTTATTCTCAGAAGGTTTACTCCCTGATATACAGCTGCCTAGCCCCTTCGTAAGTGCAGGTCCTAAATGAGCTTTTTTCTCTGTTCCCTCACCACAATCCAGATTCTTTTGGGGAGTTACCAGTACAGTAACCATACCAGGAAGTACTTAATTTATTAAGCTACTGCTTTTCTTAATCTCAGTGGAGCTATTTACTGATAAACAGCTACCTACGCAGCATATTCATGTCGTTCCTAAATGAGCTTTTATCTCTCTCCCCTCACAACAAGACAGATTCTTCTGAGGAGTTCCCAGTACATTATCCTTTCCCCTGTGTAATTACCTTAACAAGCTCCAGCTGTTTTTATTCCCAGAAGTTTTACTCCATGATATACAGCTGCCTACCCCCTTCATAAGTGCAGGTACTTAATGAGGTTTTTTCTCTGTTCCCTCACCACAATCCAGATTCTTTTGGGGAGTTACCAGTACAGTAACCATACCAGGAAGTACTTAATTTATTAAGCTACTGCTTTTCTTAATCTCAGTGGAGATATTTACTGATAAACAGCTACCTACGCAGCATGTTCATGTCGTTAATAAATGAGCTTTTATCTCTCTCCCCTCACCACAAATCAGATTCTTCTGAGGAGTTCCCAGTACATTATCCTTTCCCCTGTGTAATTACCTTAACAAGATCCAGCTGTTTTTATTCTCAGAAGGTTTATTCCCCGATATACAGCTGCCTACCCCCTTCGTAAGTGCAGGTCCTAAATGAGCTTTTTTCTCTGTTCCCTCACCACAATCCAGATTCTTTTGGGAGTTACCAGTACAGTAACCATACCAGGAAGTACTTACTTTATTAATGTACTGCTTTTCTTAATCTCAATGGAGATATTTACTGATAAACAGCTACCTACGCAGCATGTTCATGTCGTTCCTAAATGAGCTTTTATCTCTCTCCCCTCACCACAAATCAGATTCTTCTGACGAGTTCCCAGTATATTATCCTTTCCCCTGTGTAATTACCTTAACAAGCTCCAGCTGTTTTTATTCTCAGAAGGTTTACTCCCTGATATACAGCTGCCTACCCCCTTCGTAAGTGCAGGTCCTAAATGAGCTTTTTTCTCTGTTCCCTCACCACAATCCAGATTCTTTTGGGGAGTTACCCGTACAGTAACCATACCAGGAAGTACTTAATTTATTAAGCTACTGCTTTTCTTAATCTCAGTGGAGATATTTCCTGATAAACAGCTACCTACGCAGCATGTTCATGTCGTTCCTAAATGAGCTTTTATCTCTCTCTCCTCACCACAAATCAGATTCTTCTGAGGAGTTCCCAGTACATTATCCTTTCCCCTGTGAAATTACCTTAACAAGCTCCAGCTGTTTTTATTCTCAGAAGGTTTACTCCCTGATATACAGCTGCCTACACCCTTCGTAAGTGCAGGTCCTAAATGAGCTTTTTTCTCTGTTCCCTCACCACAATCCAGATTCTTTTGGGCAGTTACCAGTAAAGTAACCATACCAGGAAGTACTTAATTTATTAAGCTACTGCTTTTCTTAATCTCAGTGGAGATATTTACTGATAAACAGCTACCTACGCAGCATGTTCATGTCGTTCCTAAATGAGCTTTTATCTCTCTCTCCTCACCACAAATCAGATTCTTCTGAGGAATTCCCAGTACATTATCCTTTCCCCTGTGTAATTACCTTAACATGCTCCAGCTGTTTTTATTCTCAGAAGGTTTACTCCCTGATATACAGCTGCCTACCCCCTTCGTTAGTGCAGGTCCTAAATGAGCTTTTTCTCTGTTCCCTCACCACAATCCAGATTCTTTTGGGGAGTTACCAGTACAGTAACCATACCAGAAAGTACTTAATTTATTAAGCTACTGCTTTTCTTAATCTCAGTGGAGATATTTACTGATAAACAGCTACCTACGCAGCATGTTCATGTCGTTCCTAAATGAGCTTTTATCTCTCTCCCCTCACCACAAATCAGATTCTTCTGAGGAGTTCCCAGTACATTATCCTTTCCCCTGTGTAATTACCTTAACAAGATCCAGCTGTTTTTATTCTCAGAAGGTTTATTCCCCGATATACAGCTGCCTACCCCCTTCGTAAGTGCAGGTCCTAAATGAGCTTTTTTCTCTGTTCCCTCACCACAATCCAGATTCTTTTGGGGAGTTACCAGTACAGTAACCATACCAGGAAGTACTTACTTTATTAATGTACTGCTTTTCTTAATCTCAATGGAGATATTTACTGATAAACAGCTACCTACGCAGCATGTTCATGTCGTTCCTAAATGAGCTTTTATCTCTCTCCCCTCACCACAAATCAGATTCTTCTGACGAGTTCCCAGTATATTATCCTTTCCCCTGTGTAATTACCTTAACAAGCTCCAGCTGTTTTTATTCTCAGAAGGTTTACTCCCTGATATACAGCTGCCTACCCCCTTCGTAAGTGCAGGTCCTAAATGAGCTTTTTTCTCTGTTCCCTCACCACAATCCAGATTCTTTTGGGGAGTTACCCGTACAGTAACCATACCAGGAAGTACTTAATTTATTAAGCTACTGCTTTTCTTAATCTCAGTGGAGATATTTCCTGATAAACAGCTACCTACGCAGCATGTTCATGTCGTTCCTAAATGAGCTTTTATCTCTCTCCCCTCACCACAAATCAGATTCTTCTGAGGAGTTCATAGTACATTGTCCTTTCCCCTGTGTAATTACCTTAACAAGCTCCAGCTGTTTTTATTCTCAGAAGTTTTACTCCCTGATATACAGCTGCCTACCCCCTTCGTAAGCGCAGGTCCTAAATGAGCTTTTTTCTCTTTTCCCTCACCAAAATCCAGATTCTTTTGGGCAGTTACCAGTAAAGTAACCATACCAGGAAGTACTTAATTTATTAAGCTACTGCTTTTCTTAATCTCAGTGGAGATATTTACTGATAAACAGCTACCTACGCAGCATGTTCATGTCGTTCCTAAATGAGCTTTTATCTCTCTCTCCTCACCACAAATCAGATTCTTCTGAGGAGTTCCCATTACATTATCCTTTTCCCTGTGTAATTACCTTAACAAGCTCCAGCTGTTTTTATTCTCAGAAGGTTTACTCCCTGATATACAGTTGCCTACGCCCTTCGTAAGTCGAGGTCCTAAATGAGCTTTTTTCTCTGTTCCCTCACCACAATCCAGATTCTTTTGGGGAGTTAGCAGTACAGTAACCATACCAGGAAGTACTTAATTTATTAAGCTACTGCTTTTCTTAATCTCAGTGGAGATATTTACTGATAAACAGCTACCTACGCAGCATGTTCATGTCGTTCCTAAATGAGCTTTTATCTCTCTCCCCTCACCACAAATCAGATTCTTCTGAGGAGTTCCCAGTACATTATCCTTTCCCCTGTGTAATTACCTTAACAAGATCCAGCTGTTTTTATTCTCAGAAGGTTTACTCCCCGATATACAGCTGACTACCCCCTTCGTAAGTGCAGGTCCTAAATGAGCTTTTTTCTCTGTTCCCTCACCACAATCCAGATTCTTTTGGGGAGTTACCAGTACAGTAACCATACCAGGAAGTACTTACTTTATTAATGTACTGCTTTTCTTAATCTCAATGGAGATATTTACTGATAAACAGCTACCTACGCAGCATGTTCATGTCGTTCCTAAATGAGCTTTTATCTCTCTCCCCTCACCACAAATCAGATTCTTCTGACGAGTTCCCAGTACATTATCCTTTCCCCTGTGTAATTACCTTAACAAGCTCCAGCTGTTTTTATTCTCAGAAGGTTTACTCCCTGATATACAGCTGCCTAGCCCCTTCGTAAGTGCAGGTCCTAAATGAGCTTTTTTCTCTGTTCCCTCACCACAATCCAGATTCTTTTGGGGAGTTACCAGTACAGTAACCATACCAGGAAGTACTTAATTTATTAAGCTACTGCTTTTCTTAATCTCAGTGGAGCTATTTACTGATAAACAGCTACCTACGCAGCATGTTCATGTCGTTCCTAAATGAGCTTTTATCTCTCTCCCCTCACCACAAATCAGATTCTTCTGAGGAATTCCCAGTACATTATCCTTTCCCCTGTGTAATTACCTTAACATGCTCCAGCTGTTTTTATTCTCAGAAGGTTTACTCCCTGATATACAGCTGCCTACCCCCTTCGTTAGTGCAGGTCCTAAATGAGCTTTTTTCTCTGTTCCCTCACCACAATCCAGATTCTTTTGGGGAGTTACCAGTACAGTAACCATACCAGGATGTACTTAATTTATTAAGCTACTGCTTTTCTTAATCTCAGTGGAGATATTTACTGATAAACAGCTACCTACGCAGCATGTTCATGTCGTTCCTAAATGAGCTTTAATCTCTCTCCCTCACCACAAATCAGATTCTTCTGAGGAGTTCCCAGTACATTATCCTTTCCCTGTGAAATTACCTTAACAAGCTCCAGCTGTTTTTATTCTCAGAAGGTTTACTCCCTGATATACAGCTGCCTACACCCTTCGTAAGTGCAGGTCCTAAATGAGCTTTTTTCTCTGTTCCCTCACCACAATCCAGATTCTTTTGGGCAGTTACCAGTAAAGTAACCATACCAGGAAGTACTTAATTTATTAAGCTACTGCTTTTCTTAATCTCAGTGGAGATATTTACTGATAAACAGCTACCTACGCAGCATGTTCATGTCGTTCCTAAATGAGCTTTTATCTCTCTCTCCTCACCACAAATCAGATTCTTCTGAGGAGTTCCCAGTACATTATCCTTTCCCCTGTGTAATTACCTTAACAAGCTCCAGCTGTTTTTATTCTCAGAAGGTGTACTCCCTGATATACAGTTGCCTACGCCCTTCGTAAGTCGAGGTCCTAAATGAGCTTTTTTCTCTGTTCCCTCACCACAATCCAGATTCTTTTGGGGAGTTAGCAGTACAGTAACCATACCAGGAAGTACTTAATTTATTAAGCTACTGCTTTTCTTAATCTCAGTGGAGATATTTACTGATAAACAGCTACCTACGCAGCATGTTCATGTCGTTCCTAAATGAGCTTTTATCTCTCTCCCCTCACCACAAATCAGATTCTTCTGAGGAGTTCCCAGTACATTATCCTTTCCCCTGTGTAATTACCTTAACAAGCTCCAGCTGTTTTTATTCTCAGAGGTTTACTCCCTGATATACAGCTGCCTACCCCATTCGTAAGTGCAGGTCCAAAATGACCTTTTTTCTCTGTTCCCTCACCACAATCCAGATTCTTTTGGGGAGTTACCAGTACAGTAACCATACCAGGAAGTACTTAATTTATTAAGCTACTGCTTTTCTTAATCTCAGTGGAGCTATTTACTGATAAACAGCTACCTACGCAGCATGTTCATGTCGTTCCTAAATGAGCTTTTATCTCTCTGCCCTCACAACAAGACAGATTCTTCTGAGGAGTTCCCAGTACATTATCCTTTCCCCTGTGTAATTACCTTAACAAGCTCCAGCTGTTTTTATTCTCAGAAGGTTTACTCCCTGATATACAGCTGCCTACCCCCTTCGTAAGTGCAGGTCCTAAATGACCTTTTTTCTAAGTTCCCTCACCACAATCCAGATTCTTTTGGGGAGTTACCAGTACAGTAACCATACCAGGAAGTACTTAATTTATTAAGCTACTGCTTTTCTTAATCTCAGGGGAGATATTTACTGATAAACAGCTACCTACGCAGCATGTTCATGTCGTTCTTAAATGAGCTTTTATCTCTCTGCCCTCACCACAAATCAGATTCTTCTGAGGAGTTCCAGTACATTATCCTTTCCCCTGTGTAATTACCTTAACAAGCTCCAGCTGTTTTTATTCTCAGAAGGTTTACTCCCTGATATACAGCTGCCTACCCCCTTCGTAAGTGCAGGTCCTAAATGAGCTTTTTTCTCTGTTCCCTCACCACAATCCAGATTCTTTTGGGGAGTTACCAGTACAGTAACCATACCAGGAAGTACTTAATTTATTAAGCTACTGCTTTTCTTAATCTCAGTGGAGATATTTACTGATAAACAGCTACCTACGCAGCATGTTCATGTCGTTCCTAAATGAGCTTTTATCTCTCTGCCCTCACCACAAATCAGATTCTTCTGAGGAGTTCCCAGTACCTTATCCTTTCCCCTGTGTAATTACCTTAACAAGCTCCAGCTGTTTTTATTCTCAGAAGGTTTACTCCCTGATATACAGCTGCCTACCCCCTTCGTAAGTGCAGGTCCTAAATGAGCTTTTTTCTCTGTTCCCTCACCACAATCCAGATTCTTTTGGGGAGTTACCAGTACAGTAACCATACCAGGAAGTACTTAATTTATTAAGCTACTGCTTTTCTTAATCTCAGTGGAGATATTTACTGATAAACAGCTACCTACGCAGCATGTTCATGTCGTTCCTAAATGAGCTTTTATCTCTCTGCCCTCACCACAAATCAGATTCTTCTGAGGAGTTCCCAGTACATTATCCTTTCCCCTGTGTAATTACCTTAACAAGCTCCAGCTGTTTTTATTCTCAGAAGGTTTACTCCCTGATATACAGCTGCCTACCCCCTTCGTAAGTGCAGGTCCTAAATGAGCTTTTTTCTCTGTTCCCGCACCACAATCCAGATTCTTTTGGGGAGTTACCAGTACAGTAACCATACCAGGAAGTACTTAATTTATTAAGCTACTGCTTTTCTTAATCTCAGTGGAGATATTTACTGATAAACAGCTACCTACGCAGCGTGTTCATGTCGTTCCTAAATGAGCTTTTATCTCTCTGCCCTCACCACAAATCAGATTCTTCTGAGGAGTTCCCAGTACATTATCCTTTCCCCTGTGTAATTACCTTAACAAGCTCCAGCTGTTTTTATTCTCAGAAGGTTTACTCCCTGATATACAGCTGCCTACCCCCTTCGTAAGTGCAGGTCCTAAATGAGCTTTTTTTTCTCTGTTCCCTCACCACAATCCAGATTCTTTTGGGGAGTTACCAGTACAGTAACCATACCAGGAAGTACTTAATTTATTAAGCTACTGCTTTTCTTAATCTCAGTGGAGATATTTACTGATAAACAGCTACCTACGCAGCATGTTCATGTCGTTCCTAAATGAGCTTTTATCTCTCTGCCCTCACCACAAATCAGATTCTTCTGAGGAGTTCCCAGTACTTTATCCTTTCCCCTGTGTAATTACCTTAACAAGCTCAGCTGTTTTTATTCTCAGAAGTTTTACTCCCTGATATACAGCTGCCTACCCCCTTCGTAAGTGCAGGTCCTAAATGAGCTTTTTTCTCTGTTCCCTCACCACAATCCAGATTCTTTGGGGAGTTACCAGTACAGTAACCATACCAGGAAGTACTTAATTTATTAAGCTACTGCTTTTCTTAATCTCAGTGGAGATATTTACTGATAAACAACTACCTACGCAGCATGTTCATGTCGTTCCTAAATGAGCTTTTATCTCTCTGCCCTCACCACAAATCAGATTCTTCTGAGGAGTTCCCAGTACATTATCCTTTCCCCTGTGTAATTACCTTAACAAGCTCCAGCTGTTTTTATTCTCAGAAGGTTTACTCCCTGATATACAGCTGCCTACCCCCTTCGTAAGTGCAGGTCCTAAATGAGCTTTTTCTCTGTTCCCTCACCACAATCCAAATTCTTTTGGGGAGTTACCAGTACAGTAACTATACCAGGAAGTACTTAATTTATTAAGCTACTGCTTTTCTTAATCTCAGTGGAGATATTTACTGATAAACAGCTACCTACACAGCATGTTCATGTCGTTCCTAAATGAGCTTTTATCTCTCTGCCCTCACCACAAATCAGATTCTTCTGAGAGTTCCCAGTACATTATCCTTTCCCCTGTGTAATTACCTTAACAAGCTCCAGCTGTTTTTATTCTCAGAAGGTTTACTCCCTGATATACAGCTGCCTACCGCCTTCGTAAGTGCAGGTCCTAAATGAGCTTTTTTCTCTGTTCCCTCACCACAATCCAGATTCTTTTGGGGAGTTACCAGTAGAGTAACCATACCAGGAAGTACTTAATTTATTAAGCTACTGCTTTTCTTAATCTCAGTGGAGATATTTACTGATAAACAGCTACCTACGCAGCATGTTCATTTCGTTCCTAAATGAGCTTTTATCTCTCTCCCCTCACCACAAATCAGATTCTTCTGAGGAGTTCCCAGTACATTATACCTTCCCCTGTGTAATTACCTTAACAAGCTCCAGCTGTTTTTATTCTCAGAAGGTTTACTACCTGATATACAGCTGCCTACCACCTTCGTAAGTGCAGGTCCTAAATGAGCTTTTTTCTCTGCTCCCTCACCACAATCCAGATTCTTTTGGGGAGTTACCAGTACAGTAACCATACCAGGAAGTACTTAATTTGTTAAGCTACTGCTTTTCTTAATCGCAGTGGAGATATTTACTGATAAACAGCTACCTACGCAGCATGTTCATGTCGTTCCTAAATGAGCTTTTATCTCTCTCCCCTCACCACAAATCAGATTCTTCTGAGGAGTTCCCAGTACATTATCCTTTCCCCTGTGTAATTACCTTAACAAGCTCCAGCTGTTTTTATTCTCAGAAGGTTTACTCCCTGATATACAACTGCCTACCCCCTTCGTAAGAGCAGGTCCTAAATGAGCTTTTTTCTCTGTTCCCTCATCACAATATAGATTCTTTTGGGGAGTTACCAGTAGAGTAACCATACCAGGAAGTACTTAATTTATTAAGCTACTGCTTTTCTTAATCTCAGTGGAGATATTTACTGATAAACAGCTACCTACGCAGCATGTTCATGTCGTTCCTAAATGAGCTTTAATCTCTCTCCCCTCACCACAAATCAGATTCTTCTGAGGAGTTCCCAGTACATTATCCTTTCCCCTCTGAAATTACCTTAACAAGCTCCAGCTGTTTTTATTCTCAGAAGGTTTACTCCCTGATATACAGCTGCCTACCCCCTTCGTTAGTGCAGGTCCTAAATGAGCTTTTTTCTCTGTTCCCTCACCACAATCCAGATTCTTTTGGGGAGTTACCATTACAGTAACCATACCAGGAAGTACTTAATTTATTAAGCTACTGCTTTTCATAATCTCAGTGGAGATATTTACTGATAAACAGCTACCTAAGCAGAATGTTCATGTCGTTCCTAAATGAGCTTTTATCTCTCTCCCCTCACCACGAATCAGATTCTTCTGACGAGTTCCCAGTATATTATCCTTTCCCCTGTGTAATTACCTAACAAGCTCCAGCTGTTTTTATTCTCAGAAGTTTTACTCCCTGATATACAGCTGCCTACCCCCTTCGTAAGTGCAGGTCCTAAATGAGCGTTTTTCTCCGTTCCCTCACCACAATCCAGATTCTTTTGGGGAGTTACAAGTACAGTAACCATACCAGGAAGTACTTAATTTATTAAGCTACTGCTTTTCTTAATCTCAGTGGAGATATTTACTGATAAACAGCTACCTACGCAGCATGTTCATGTCGTTCCTAAATGAGCTTTTATCTCTCTCCCCTCACCACAAATCAGAATCTTCTGAGTTCCCAGTACATTATCCTTTCCGCTGTGGAATTACCTTAACAAGCTCCAGCGCTTTTTATTCTCAGAAGGTTTACTCCCTGATATACAGCTGCCTAACCCCTTCGTAAGTGCAGGTCTTAAATGAGCTTTTTTCTCTGTTCCCTCACCACAATCCAGATTCTTTTGGGGAGTTACCAGTACAGTAACCATAGCAGGAAGTACTTAATTTATTAAGCTACTGCTTTTCTTAATCTCAGTGGAGATATTTACTGATAAACAGCTACCTACGCAGCATGTTCATGTCGTTCCTAAATGAGCTTTTATCTCTCTCCCCTCACCACAAATCAAATTCTTCTGAGGAGTTCCCAGTACATTATCCTTTCCCCTGTGTAATTACCTTAACAAGCTCCAGCTGTTTTTATTCTCAGAAGGTTTACTCCCTGATATACAGCTGCCTACCCCTTTCGTAAGTGCAGGTCCTAAATGAGCTTTTTTCTCTGTTCCCTCACCACAATCCAGATTCTTTTGGGGAGTTACCACTACAGTAACCATACCAGGAAGTAATTAATTTATTAAGCTACGGCTGTTCTTAATCTCAGTGGAGATATTTACTGATAAACAGCTACCTACGCAGCATGTTCATGTCGTTCCTAAATGAGCTTTTATCTCTCTCCCCTCACAACAAGACAGATTCTTCTGAGGAGTTCCCAGTACATTATCCTTTCCCCTGTGTAATTACCTTAACAAGCTCCAGCTGTTTTTATTCCCAGAAGTTTTACTCCATGATATACAGCTGCCTACCCCCTTCATAAGTGCAGGTACTTAATGAGGTTTTTTCTCTGTTCCCTCACCACAATCCAGATTCTTTTGGGAGGTTACCAGTACAGTAACCATACCAGGAAGTACTTAATTTATTAAGCTACTGCTTTTCTTAATCTCAGTGGAGATATTTACTGACAACCAGCTACCTACGCAGCATGTTCATGTCGTTCCTAAATGAGCTTTTATCTCTCTCCCCTCACCACAAATCAGATTCTTCTGAGGAGTTCCCAGTACATTATCCTTTCCCCTGTGTAATTACCTTAACAAGATCCAGCTGTTTTATTCTCAGAAGGTTATTCCCCGATATACAGCTGCCTACCCCCTTCGTAAGTGCAGGTCCTAAATGAGCTTTTTTCTCTGTTCCCTCACCACAATCCAGATTCTTTTGGGGAGTTAGCAGTACAGTAACCATACCAGGAAGTACTTAATTTATTAAGCTACTGCTTTTCTTAATCTCAGTGGAGATATTTCCTGATAAACAGCTACCTACGCAGCATGTTCATGTCGTTCCTAAATGAGCTTTTATCTCTCTCCCCTCACCACAAATCAGATTCTTCTGAGGAGTTCATAGTACATTGTCCTTTCCCCTGTGTAATTACCTTAACAAGCTCCAGCTGTTTTTATTCTCAGAAGTTTTACTCCCTGATATACAGCTGCCTACCCCCTTCGTAAGCGCAGGTCCTAAATGAGCTTTTTTCTCTGTTCCCTCACCACAATCCAGATTCTTTTGGGCAGTTACCAGTAAAGTAACCATACCAGGAAGTACTTAATTTATTAAGCTACTGCTTTTCTTAATCTCAGTGGAGATATTTACTGATAAACAGCTACCTACGCAGCATGTTCATGTCGTTCCTAAATGAGCTTTTATCTCTCTCTCCTCACCACAAATCAGATTCTTCTGAGGAGTTCCCAGTACATTATCCTTTCCCTGTGTAATTACCTTAACAAGCTCCAGCTGTTTTTATTCTCAGAGGTTTACTCCTGATATACAGTTGCCTACGCCCTTCGTAAGTCGAGGTCCTAAATGAGCTTTTTTCTCTGTTCCCTCACCACAATCCAGATTCTTTTGGGGAGTTAGCAGTACAGTAACCATACCAGGAAGTACTTAATTTATTAAGCTACTGCTTTTCTTAATCTCAGTGGAGATATTTACTGATAAACAGCTACCTACGCAGCATGTTCATGTCGTTCCTAAATGAGCTTTTATCTCTCTCCCTCACCACAAATCAGATTCTTCTGAGGAGTTCCCAGTACATTATCCTTTCCCCTGTGTAATTACCTTAACAAGATCCAGCTGTTTTTATTCTCAGAAGGTTTACTCCCCGATATACAGCTGACTACCCCCTTCGTAAGTGCAGGTCCTAAATGAGCTTTTTTCTCTGTTCCCTCACCACAATCCAGATTCTTTTAGGGAGTTACCAGTACAGTAACCATACAGGAAGTACTTACTTTATTAATGTACTGCTTTTCTTAATCTCAGTGGAGATATTTACTGATAAACAGCTACGTACGTAGCATATTCATGTCGTTCCTAAATGAGCTTTTATCTCTCTCCCTCACCACAAATCAGATTCTTCTGAGGAGTTCCCAGTACATTATCCTTTCCCCTGTGTAATTACCTTAACAAGCACCAGCTGTTTTTATTCTCAGAAGGTTTACTCCCTGATATACAGCTGCCTACCCCCTTCGTAAGTGCAGGTATTAATGAGCTTTTTTCTCTGTTCCCTCACCACAATCCAGATTCTTTTGGGGAGTTACCAGTATAGTAACCATACCAGGAAGTACTTAATTTATTAAGCTACTGCTTTTCTTAATCTCAGTGGAGATATTTACTGATAAACAGCTACCTAGGCAGCATGTTCATGTCGTTCCTAAATGAGCTATTATCTCTCTCCCCTCACCACAAATCAGATTCTTCTGAGGAGTTCCCTGTACATTATCCTTTCCCCTGTGTAATTACCTTAACAAGCTCCAGCTGTTTTTATTCTCAGAAGGTTTATTCCTGATATACAGCTGCCTACCCCCTTCGTAAGTGCAGGTATTAATGAGCTTTTTTCTCTGTTCCCTCAACACAATCCAGATTCTTTTGGGGAGTTACCAGTACAGTAACCATACCAGGAAGTACTTAATTTGTTAAGCTACTGCTTTTCTTAATCTCAGTGGAGATATTTACTGATAAACAGGTACCTACGTAGCATGTTCATGTCGTTCTTAAATGAGCTTTTATCTCTCTCCCCTCACCACAAATCCGATTCTTCTGAGGAGTTCCCAGTACATTGTCCTTTCCCCTGTGTAATTACCTTAACAAGCTCCAGCTGTTTTTATTCTCAGAAGGTTTACTCCCTGATATACACCTGCCTAACCCTTCGTAAGTGCAGGTCCTAAATGAGCTTTTTTCTCTGTTCTCTCACCAGGATCCAGATTTTTTGGGGGTGTTACCAGTACAGTAACCATACCAGGAAGTACTTAATTTATTAAGCTACTGCTTTTCTTAATCTCAGTGGAGATATTTACTGATAAACAGCTACCTATGCAGCATGTTCATATCGTTCCTAAATGAGCTTTTGTTTTGTTTTGTTTTGTTTTTGTTTTTTTTTTTTCTCAAATTTTTATTATCAAACTGACGTACAGAGAGGTTACAGTATCATACGTTGGGCATTGGATACATTTCTTGTACTGTTTGTTGCCTTGTCCCTCATGCCCCCCTCCCTTCCGCCCTTTCCCTCCCTCCCCCAGGTGTTCAGTTCACTTACACCAAACAGTTTTGCAAGTATTGCTTTTGTAGTTATTTCTCTTTTTTTACCTGTGTCTCTCGAATTTGGTATTCCCTTTGAATTTCCTACTTCCAATACCAGTAAACACGGTTTCCAATATACTCAGATAAGATTACAGAGATAGTGTAGGTACAAACATAGGAAGGTGATACAAAACATTATCAATAATAGAAACTACACATACACATAGGACGTTGAAAGTAGTTACAACTGTGATATATCAGTTGTTTCCATAGCATGGAGTTCATTTCAATTAGCATCATCTTATGTGTTTCTAAGGGTATAGCTATTGGGCCTTGTGATGCTCTGCTATGGCTTGCCTAAACCTGTACTAATGATTCCCAATAAGGGAGGCCATAGAGTCCATGTTTCTTTGGGTCTGGCTCACTTCACTTAGTATAACTTTTTCCAAGTCCTTCCATTTCCTTACAAATGGAACAATGTCATTCTTTCTGATAGAGGCATAAAATTCCATTGTGTAAATGTACCACATTTTCCTGATCCATTCATCTATGGAGGGGCATCTGGGTTGGTTCCAGCTTCTCGCTATGACAAATTGTGCTGCGATGAACATTGTTGTGCTGGTGGCATTACTGTGATTTTGTTTGTGGGCTTTTGGATAGATACCCAAAAGTGGGGCTGCTGGGTCATAGGGGAGTTCTATATTGAGCCTTCTGAGGACTCTCCATACTGCTTGCCAGAGTGGCTGAACCAGTTTACATTCCCACCAACAATGAAGTAGGGTTCCCTTTTGGCCACATCCCCTCCAACAATTGTTATTATTAGTTTTCTTGATATATGACATTCTTGCTGGGGTGAGATGGAATCTCAATGTTGTTTTGATTTGCATTTCCTTTATGGCCAGTGATGTAGAGCATTTTTTTCATATGTCTATTGGCCATTCTCATTTCCTCATTAGAGAAGTTTCTTTGTAAGTCTTTAGCCCACTTGATGAGGGGGACTATTGGTTCTTTGCAGTTTTGTTTTGGAAGAAGGTAATTTTTTTAGTTCTGCATATATTTTAGAGATGAGGCCTTTGTCTGTTGAATGTCCGGTAAAGATCTTCTCCCAGTCTGTGGGCTTTCTGTTTATCTTGAGAGCTATGTCCTTTGCCGTGCAGAAGCTCTGGAGTTTGATGCAGTCCCATTTGTCCAACCTTTCTTTTATTTGTAGCCTTTCAGGGTCTTTGTTAAGGAAGTTCTGTCCTGTGCCAAGGAGCCCAAGTGTTTCTCCTACTCCTTCCTTTAGTGTCTTCAGGGTGCCTGTTTTGATTTCAAGGTCTTTAATCCATTTGGAATTGATTTTGGTGCAGGGTGATATATAAGGATCTAGTTTTAGTTTGTTGCATGTGTTGAGCCAGTTTTGCCAGCACCACTTGTTAAAGAGGCTATCTTTCTTCCATACTATTGTTTTAGCTCCTTTATCAAAGATTAAGTAGGCATAGTTCTGTGGGTTTAATTCTGGGTCTTCGATTCTGTTCCATTGGTCTTCAGGCCTGTTCCGGTGCCAATACCAAGCTGTTTTTATTACTATAGCTTTATAATACAGCTTGAAGTTGGGTATTGTAATCCTCCAGCACTGTTCTTTCTGCTTAGGAGTGTTTTTGCTATTCTAGGTCTTTTATTGTTCCATATGAATTTCTGGATTGCTTCCTCTATTTCATTAAAGAATGGTGTTGGGATATTAATGGGTATTGCATTGAATTTGTAGATAGCCTTTGGCAATATTGCCATTTTGATTACATTAATCCTCCCAATCCAGGAGCATGGGAGGTTTTTCCATTTTCTTAGTTCTGACATAATTTCATTTTTCAAGCTTTTAAAGTTCTCTTCAAAGAGGTCTTTCACTTCTTTGGTTAAGGTTATTCCTAGGTATTTTATGTTTTTGGGGGCTATTGCAAAAGGAGTTGCTTTCCTGATTTCAGCCTCGGTCTTCGGGTTGTTAGCATAGAGAAAGGCCGTTGATTTTTGAAGGTTTATTTTATATCCTGCAACTTTGCCAAAGTTTTGTATCAGCTCTAGTAGCTTGGGGGTAGAGTCTATGGGATTCTTTAGGTATAGGATCATGTCATCTGCGAAGAGAGAAAGTTTAACTTCATCTTTTCCTATTTGGATCCCCTTTATATTCTCTTCTGCCTAATTGCTCTGGCTAGGAATTCTAGTACTATGTTGAAGAGCAGGGGAGAGAGTGGACATCCCTGCCTTGTTCCTGATTTTAAAGGAATGGCTTTAGTTTTTCACCATTTAGAGTTATGCTTGCTGTTGGTTTGTCATAAACTGCCTTGATTATATTCAGGAATGTTCCCTGGAATCCCAGTTTTTCCAGGGCTTTTAGCATAAATGGGTGCTGGATTTTATCGAACGCTTTTTCCGCATCCAGCGATAAAACCATGTGGTTCTTTACCTTGCTCCGGTTGATGTGGTGGATTACATTAATTGACTTGCGTATATTAAACCAGCTTTGCATCCCTGGGATGAATCCAGTTTGATCGTGGTGTATGATTTTTTTGATGACCTGTTGAAGTCGATTGGCCAGAATTTGTTGAGAATTTTTGCATCTATGTTCATCAGGGAGATTGGTCTGTAGTCCTCTTTCCGTGATGAGTCTCTGCCTGGTTTTGGGATGAGGGTTATACTGGCTTCATAAAATGAGTCTGGCAGTGAACGTTCTCTTTCAATTTCATTGAAGAGTTTGAGAAATATTGGAGTGAGTTCTGTTTTGAAGGCCTTGTAGAGTTCTGCGGTGAATCCATCTGGACCTGGGCTTTTCTTGGATGGGAGATCATTTATTGCTGTTTCTATTTCAATACTGGATATGGTCTGTTTAGAAGTTTTAAGTCTTCATAGTTGAGTTTGGGGGTATCAATTTTTTCTAGGAAATCATCCATTTCTTCCAATTTCTCGAATTTGTTGGCATAAAGGTTTGCAAAATAGTCCCTTATTATTTTCTGAATTTCCGTTATTTCTGTGGTGATGCTACCTGTTTCATCTCTTATCTTGTTTATTTGAGTGTGCTGCCTTCGTTCTTTGGTCAGGTTTGCCAGGGGTCTGTCTATCTTGTTGATTTTTTCAAAGAACCAACTCTTTGTTTTGTTGATTCTTTCGATGGTTTTTTTCGTCTCTAATTGATTTAATTCTGATTTGATTTTAATTATTTGCTTCCGTCTATTGACTTGGGGTTTGGCTTGCTGTTCTCTCTCCAGAAAATTGAGGTGCTTCCTTAAATTACTGAGTTGCTGTTTCTCCAGTTTGTTGATGTATGTACTCAGAGATATAAATTTTCCTCTGAGTACTGCCTTTGCTGTGTCCCAAAGGAGCTGGTACTTTGTGCCCTCAACTTGGTTGAAGTCCATAAACATTTGAATTTCTGTTTTAATTTCTTCAATGATCCACTGATGGTTCAGCAGTGTGTTCTTTAGTCTCCATGAATTGTGGGATTTTCTGTGGTGGCTGAATGAGTTGAGCTCTAATTTTATTCCATTGTGGTCTGAAAGAATGCAGGGAATGATTTTGATACTTCTGAATTTGTACAGATTTTCTTTGTGCCCTAAGATGTGATCTATTTTGGAGAATGTTCCGTGTGCTGCCGAAAAGAATGTGTATTCTGTCCTTGCTGGGTGGAATATTCTGTAGATGTCGATTAAGTCTAGTTGGTCTATGCAACTGTTTAGTTCTCTGGTTTCTTTGTTCAGTTTTTGGCGTGTTGATCTGTCCAGAGGTGATAGTGGAGTGTTAAAGTCCCCCACTATCATTGTGTTTGGGTCTATGAATGTTTTTAGAGCAAGTAGTGTTTGTTTGATGAAGTTGGGTGCTCCTGCATTTGGCGTGTAGATATTTAGGATGGTTAGTTCTTCCTGTTGGAGAGATCCTTTTACTAGTATGTAGTAACCTTCTTTGTCTCTTCTTACCTTTTTTAATTTGAAGTCAATTTTTTCTGATACTAGGATTGCAACTCCAGCCTGCTTATGGGGGCCATTTGCTTGATAGATTTGTTTCCAGCCTTTCACTTTTAGAAGATGTTTGCTTTTGCTGGATAGATGTGTCTCTTGGAGGCAGCAGAAAGATGGATCTTGATTTTTGATCCAAGTTATGAGCCTATGTCGTTTGATTGGAGAATTAAGTCCATTAATGTTGACAGTTAGGATTGAGAGGTGATCGTTTGTTCCTTTCATTATCACTGTCTTGTTTAAAACTGTGTCTTCCCATTTCTTGATCTAGTGTTTACTAATTAGGGTTCATTTCTATGTCTGTGTTGGGATCTTGATTATTTTCCCTGTATAGTACATCTTTAAGGATTTTGTGTAAAGCTGGTTTGGTGGAGATATATTGTTTCAGTTTATCCTTATTGTGGAAGACTTTTATTTGACCTTCGGCTATGAAGGAGAGTTTGGCTGGGTACAGAATTCTTGGTTGGTAGTTATTTTTATTTAGAGTTTGGTATACTTCATTCCAGGCTCTCCTTGCTTTCATGGTCTCTGCTGAGAAGTCTGGGGTGATTCTGATTGCTTTTCCTTTATATGTGATTGTTTTCTTTGCCCTAACAGCTTTGAGTATTTTTTCCTTGCACTCTGCTGAAGCTGTTTTGATCACAATGTGTCGGTGGGAAGTCCTATTCTGGTCTGGTCTATTTGGGGTTCTAAATGCTTCTTGTATCTGTATAGGCCTTT
>NW_025961599.1:0-79357 GCF_023159225.1 Perognathus longimembris pacificus | reverse complement strand
CCTAGGCATGTATGCCATTTTTACAACTCAGCGAATCCATTGGCTCTCTTTGCCGTTCACTTCATACGACATAATGTTTTCCTAAGGCTTTCCATTTCCTTACAAATGAGAGGATGTCATTCTTTCTGAAGGAAGCCTAGAATTACACTATGAATATAAAACCAGTTTCTGTTGTTCCATTCATCAACTGATGGCCAGAAGAGTTGGATACATATGTTGGCTATTTGAGAGAATGCTGCAATGATCATGATCATGGTGGAAGTTTTAGCATGGAATTCTTTATGATCTTTACAGTGAATGCCCACCATTGAGATTGCTCGATCATAATCTATGTGTATATTTTATTGCGGATATGGTACACTGCTTCGCAGAGTGTCTAAAGAATTTTATTTTTTTTGAGTTTCAAATATATTTTGTATTTGAGAGCCCTATTTTTTTATTATCTACTTCATATCTTCTCGCATATTCTGTGCTCTCCTCTCTCTTCATAATTTGACATATGGAGCTTAGCAATTCCATGGACGTCCTTTTGTACAATACTGTGATTTAATGTGGTTGTTAGATTTTATACAAATCTGTTAATATGTGCTCAGAAGCCCTAGTGTTTCTCCTCATTCTTCTTGCATATTTATTGTATCCATTTTACCTCGAGTCCCTGATCCAATTAGAATTTTTGGTGGTATGAGGAGACACACAAGGATGTACTTTTGGTTGGTGGAAGAGTTTAAAGTATTCTGCCTTACCATTTCTTGAAAAGGCTGTGCTTTTCTATCCAATTCTTTTGTCTTAATTATAAAAAACCAAGGTGTCATAGGTGTATATGTTGACTTCTCTGTCTTCAATCACATTTTCTTGATTTTTGAACTTTTGTTGTACGAGGACCAAAAAGATTTTCAACCTGAAGCTTCCAAAAGTTTGAAAGTAGATATTAACATACCTCCAGCACTGTTCTTCCTGCTATGGAGTGTTTTGGCATCAACAAACTAAATTATCCTCGATGTTCAGATATTCCTGTTTCTAGAAAAGCTGAACGCAAAATCCACTGACAAAAGAGCCACTCTCATTTAATGACACAATACTTTTACTTTTGCTTTCTACAGAGAAACATTTGGTAAAGGGGACTTTCAAACAACGGACCCTTGTACACGTTGAACCACTGTCCTAAACTCTGACCCAATACTCCTTTACACATCCAAGGTCTGGAAAATTACTCTATTCTTTCTTGCCATGTACCAGAGATTAAATGGAAGGAAGTGGAACTGTCCACAAGAATGCTATGAAATTCATGTGATGTCCCTCAAGAGCATTTTCTGTCATTTCGAAAAGCTGTAGGAAATAGGATCATGCCAGACAATCCTGAATTGTTTATCAATTACCTCAATATTCTGCCAAGTAATTATGTCGTGGTGTAGGTAACATGTAGATAGGTAGATACAAAGAGAAACTGACAGATAAATCTATACATACGTACAAAGCCTTTTTTCCTTTCTACATTAAAATATTTTTTACAAGTAGCCACCAGAGTTCCCAACAATATTTATCTTACACTTTGTGGTCGATATGAAATTTGTTTGAACGAATCAAAATCTGGTATCTGCTATGTACTCTCTGCTATGTGCTATCTGCTATGTGCTATGTGCTATCTGCTATGTGTGCTATGTTGTTGCTGGTTGGAATATTCTGTAGATTTCGGTTAAGTCTAGATGTACGTACGTTTTTAGTTCTGTGGTTTCTTTGTTCAGGTTTTGGTGTGCTGATCTGTCCAAAGGTGATAGTGGAGTGTTAAATTCCCCAGTTATCAATGTGATTGGGTCTGTGAATGATTTTAGAGTCAGTCGTGTTCGGTTGGGTCGTCCTGTATTTGGTGTGTAGATATATAGGATGGTTCTATCCTCCTGTAGTACAGATCCCTTTATTAGAATGTAGTAAGCTTCTTTGTTTCTTTTTTAATGTTTTTAATTTGAAGTCAATTTTATCTGATACTAGGATTGCAATGCCAGCCTGTTTATAGGGGCCATTGGATTGACAGACTTGATTCCAGCCTTTCACTTTTACGAGATGTTTACTTTTGCTGCATAGATGTGTGAGCACCGTTGAAGACCTCATGCATACCTTACCAGGCTTTGTTGTGTAAATCTTTGACGTTAACAATTATATACAGATACCTGGAATACCTGTATATAATATGAGATTGGTGTTCCTGAAGAATACAATTTTGATATAACAACAAATCCTGCACCCTGTACTCAGTAGTTATGTATTTACTGTTACAATCATATGAGTAACTTTTGTTACTGTATTAAGTTCTTTTTGGACTGGCAGGCTTTGTCTTTGAACCCATTTGATTCACTCGGTTTGAGCAGGGATACCCTCTACCCAGTAACGTGAGGACAATGGAATCTGGAGTTCCTGTAAGTAAGGAGGGTCAGTTAGCGGCAGTGAAGAGAACAGAGTAAAATATTAAGGGGGAGGCTCATGATTTTGGTTTAATTACAGTGACGTGGAAATGTGGAGAATAGTAGAATTGGTAGAAAGAAGTAGTTTAAAAAGATAGACAATTCATTTAACAGAGAAGGGTGGAGGTGTTATTCCTAGGAATGTATTTTTAAAGAAAGAGAATGTGAAGAGGAAAATAAAGAAAAAAATAGTGGAAGACAAATGCACAAAACAGAGAAAATTTATTTTTAAAAAGAAAAAAAAAACCAGAAAATCGAACAAGCAAAACAATTTTTTGCTAAAAACAAACAGGTAAAAAAGGAATATAAAAACCAAATGACATTTCAGAAATTGAAAAAAAAAACAATAAAAGCATAAAAAATCTTGGAAAAGAAAATGGAGTCTTCCTTGTTTGGATGGACATTTTATTCTCTGGTTTCCTTGCGATGGTCAGCAGTATATTTTGCTGCTTGCCATGTTTGACTTGCTTTCAGTTTTTGGGGGTGGATCTACTTTGAACTGCATCCCTTGTTGGTGAAATCCTGGGTCGCTCTGTTTCACACAGCTTGCAAGTGGGACTTCGGTATCCTCTGTGGATGGGGCACATGCACAGTTTTGGGAACCCTGGCTCCACTACTCTGCTGTGGGGCCATTGCCTATAACTCATGTTTTAAAATAGGCTGTGGACTCAGCAGGTCGGAGAGCTTCTCTCCTGGTTGAACCTGATGTGATTCTCTTGCTTGGGGGAGGTTCCCCACTCCGGGGTGGAACGACCTATTGGGAAGAGCTAGCTATGGGATTCACCTCCATTTCAGCCTGGGAATTAGGATTCCTATGTGGTGGGACCATTTATCTGTCTCGGGAACTGTTTCTTCCCATCTGGTTTTCCATACTGCTGGTAGTTGTTTGCTGCTTTCACTTTCAATTTAGAAATTTCAACAGTCAAGGCGGTGCACCTCTGGCTGAGCCATGGCCTAGGATGACCCTCCCACCTAGGCAGGGGTCCTTCTCCGGGCCAGAGCTAGCTCTCCCTGATTGGTCCCTCTTGCCTTTTTCAAAGATGGCCCATTCATCCTTGCCTTGTGAATGCCTACTTTTGTTCCAGTCTGGTCTGACCCTATGCCAGTGACAAAGTTGGCACTTTGCTCTAGCAATGGTGGAAGGGCTAAGCTCCAGATACTCCTTCACGGGCGCGAGTGAGGATGTCTTTATAGAGGTACTCACACTTTCTCTGCTATTTCAGCCTTTGGGTGCTCAGTCTGCAATCCAGGTCTGTCTGCTGTTGTCTGGAGGATTTTGTCCTGGTTGCTATTGTGTGCTTTAGGTGCATGGAGTATGGGGAAGTGTGTGGGCGCCAGCACTGGCTTGTTGGTGCACCACCAACTGGAACAAAAATCTGTGTTTTCAGGCCAGCAAAGTATATTTTTTCTTCCTGGCCAATATCAAAATGTCAAAATGTGTTTACCTAGGGCTTTGCTGCTACTCCGGCATCTTCTCAGAAGTGAATTGGAAATCCTTCATGATTCTGCTTTGATAAGATTGAAGACGTGGAATAATGTCGATACTCTTGTATTTTCTGAAACTCTGTCCATGGACAATGTAAGTATATATATTTGGAGTATGCTACACTTGATGCTTAGAAGAATCTGTTTTTGATAGCTGTATGTTGAAAACCTTTGAATAAGTCTGTTACATTAATGTGGAAAATGGATGTACTTCTACTGGTTTCAGTCTGGTTTCTCCTATGTGTCAGATCATCTCTTGGAGAGATTGAAGTATTAACAACACTCACTACTAGTTTATTCAGATCCATCTTTGACTGTAGTTCTGAATGAATTCCTTTGACATATTTAGCGTCTCAATTATTGGGTGAGTATATGTTCATTATTTTTATAACTTCTTCTTAGATTTTACCCAGTATTGAGATGTAGGGACTATCTATTTCTTTGTGCACTCATATTATGAGAAGTCTAGCTTTTTGTAATCAGGTTGGCTACTCCTCCCTTTTGGTAAGTCCATTTCCTTGGAAGATCCTACTCCATCCTTTTTCTCAAAGCATGATTTCATTCTTTTTTCTTTGAGGGGTCTCTTGAAGACAACACATGGATGGATCTTGTTTTTGGATCCAATCTACAGTTCATTTCTTTTCTTTGGAGAGTTGAGTTTTAGATTGTTACTGTTGAGATTAGTGTGGTCCTTTGTCTTCCATTTTCTTATTAACCTGCGTTTTACTTCTTTCCTTTATTCTTTGTTTATAAAATTTGGTTTCCTCTTGGCTTCTTTTTACCTGGGTTCCATTTTGTTGATTCTTTTCTATTGAATGATATTCCTCCTTAGTTGCCTCTGCAGGACTGTTTTTTTTGTTGTTATACTCCTTTACTTTTCTTTATTGTGGACGGTTTTGTTTTTTCCATCGAATGTGTATTCTAATTTCGTGGATATCCAAAGTAGTTGCTGGCTTTTAGTGCTTGAATTGTGTTCTTCCAGGCTGTCCTTCATCAAAAATTTTAGTGGAGAGTTTTGACATGATTCTGATAAGTTTTGCTTGTTCTAGAGTTCTATACGCTTTAATTTTTGTGACTGGTGGATTTTCCTCTAGGTTCTGGTCTCTAAGATGGTCAGGATGCTTCTTCTGCTTGTGTAAGTCTTTAGATGAGGAGTTGGCTGTATCTATTTTTACTTTTATTTCTTTCCTTATTTTCGATGTTCCATCATGAAATATTTTCTGTGTTCCTGACATTTGTTTCTATGGAATTCTGTGTTGATTCTTCTGGCAATTTCAGCTGTCATAGCAAGAACTTTTCCTTATTCTCCATCTGTATTAATCAGTATTGTTTTGGGGGTTGGGGTTTGACGACCATTTATGAAATTTGTAAGAGTTCTTTGTGATTTCACATCTGGGATGCAGGAGTTATGAAGCCTTGATTTCCCCTATACTTCCCATTGGTAGCTCATATGTGGCAGTATTATTGAACAAGTTTATAACTGCTTCAATATTTAATAGCGTTCACTTTTGTCCACAAGGCTTCCAACGTTTCTTATTAACAGTATTCTTTTTTTATTTAATAGTTTTCCTGATAATGGACATTCTTTTCTGGCTATGTCTAATATGATAGTCATTTTGATTTGCATTTCTCTTACAGCCTGTGGTATAGAGCACTCATCATGTGTCTCCAGGCCATTCTCATTTCCAACTCAGACCGACTAATAATTGATGGTCTTAATTTCGTTGTCTTTATATTCGAAAATATTAGCACAACATATATTTTGTAAATATTTGTAATTCAGATAAACTTAAGGACTTCTGTTATGTGAAGTTTGTTTAAAAATCCGTTTCCCTAGCAACAAGATATATCCAACAATTCACTAAATTTAATATTTAAAATCTGAAATTACTTGAGAGATTACAATCTTCTTATTTGGAATAAAGCTAGACACCTGTGTGTAGGGGCCCAGAGTCTGTTTCAATGTCGTGACATTTTACTAAGGCAGTAGAGGTCGCCTTTCATTTCTTTTTGGTCTCAACAAATAAACTAAACACAAATGATAAAGTATGATTTCTTGTCTTGTTCTTGGATACCTTGAGAGATTGTTGTCACCAGCAATATCATTAATCTAAAGCAAGGAAACAAAAACTGCTACACATCCTAAATTTTAAAGTATAGATACTATCATAATTTGGAAAACCGTATTCCCTGGGATTTAGCCTTCAAAAGTAGATATCACGGAAAATCAATATGAAAATGACTCATAAATATGCTTATAATATTTGTAAGCTAAGTTCACATGGTATATAGATATAAAAAGGTCTCAGGGTAAGGCTAGAACTTTTTTGGTTGACAATGTGTTGTGCAAAAGGGGTACAGTTACATAATAAGGCAGTCAAAGGATGCACAACTCCTTAACAAAATATTAGCTACCAGATTCCAAAAACAGAATACAGAAGCCTATGTGGTTTCAGTACAAACTGTGGTGTCATGCCATGTCCCTGAGGCAGGGGTATAATCGCCAGGGCCAGGATTTTCTTTCTCATCCTTCAATGTTCATGATTAAGAGAACCAATATTGTCAACTTTCCATATTGCTAAAGATGTTATAGAAATTCACCTCAAAACCCCATGAAAATCTAACTATATTCTTTAATGAAATAGGAAAAGCAATCCAAAAATTCATATGAAATAGGAAGATCTAGAATAGCTAAAGAAATTGAAGGCAAAAAGACCACAAACAAAACCACAGTAAAGTCACAACAATGTTCATCGCAGCGCAATTTGTCATAGCGAGAATCTGGAACCAACCCAGATGCCCCACAGTAGACGAATGGATCAGTAAAATGTGGGACATACTCACAATGGAATTTTATGCCTCTATCAGAAAGAATGGCATTGCCCCATTTGTCAGCAAATGGAAGGACTTGGAAAAAAAATTATACTAAGTGAAGTGAGCCAGACCCAAAGAAACATGGACACTATGGTCTCCATTATTGGGAATAATTAGTACAGGTTTAGGCAAGTCATAGGAGAGCATCACAAGGCCCAATAGCTATACCCTTATGAACACATAAGATGATGCTAAGTGAAATGAATTCCATTTTATGAAAACGATTGTTATATCACAGTTGTAACTACTTTCAACGTCCCATCTGTATCTGTAGCTTCTATTGTTGATGATGTTCTTGTATCACCTGACAGTGGTTGTAACTACACTATCTCTGTAATCTTACCTGAGTATTTTGGAAACCGTGTATACTGGTATTAGAATTAGGAAATTGAAAGGGAATACCAAAATTGAGATACACAGGGTAAAAAAAGAGAAACAACTAAAAAAGCAATACTTGCAAAAGTGTTTGGTGAAAATGCACTGAACACCACAGTGGGGGAATGGAAAGGGGGAGGAGGGAGGAGGGTATGAGGGACAGGGTAACAAACAGTACAAGAAATGTATACAATGCCTAACGAATGAAACTGTAACCTCACTGTATATCAGTTTGATAATAAAAATTTGAAAAAAAAAAGAAGCAGCATCAGCGGTATCAAAATGCCTGATTTCAAGCTCTATTACAAAAGCATTATTTAAAAATACAACCTTATATTGCCGAAAAGGTGATGCCTGATGAATACAATATGGCAGAACACCTTCAAAGAAACCAGAGGCTTGCAGTCAGCTGATATTAGGCAAAGGAATGAGAGACATACAATGGAAAAAAGTAGCATCTTCAATTATAGGAGATGGGAAAAAAGGATCACCACAGGAAAAAAAAATCAAACGTGATCCTAGCATAATACTAGCACCGATGTCAACTCAAAAAGGATTAACATCCCAACATCAAATGTGAATCCTCGTAACTATAATAGAACAGAGTAGCAGAGACATCAGGTCTTCCAGGCCTAGGGAGGAACTTCCTCAACAGAGTCTGAGGCACGCTACAGATTGATGAAAGATTGGAAAATGGGAGTACATTAAAATAAAAATTTTTGCACAGCTAAGGACATGGTCACGAAAGCAGACAGACAGCCAAACAACAATGTAACAGACAAATATTATAACAGGTTAATGTTTCTCACATACAGGGGACACAAGAAACTAATCCGTCCTAAATCCAACAATTCAATCATGAATTTCGCCATGGATGTGAAAACAGACTTCACAGAAGAAGAAATAAAAATAGTAATGACAAACAGAAACATAACAACCATCAATGGAAGTAAATGATATGTAAATAAAAACAACACTGAAATATCATTTTCCCCAAGTCAGAATGAGATGTATTCTGAACTCAAGCAACAAGTGCTGGAGTTGACTCCCTGAAAGAGGAAATGTCCTGAACTGATGTTGGGAATGTAAACTACTACAACCACTCTTGAAAAGAGTATGGAGTATCTTGAAAAGAACACGCAAGGCATAGCACATGTCCCATTCTGAGCAACAGGATCCAGGATATGACGAGAAAACCTGCACATCCACGTTTATGTTGCACGCTTCAAAAGAGCCAAGAAATGGAAACAAATCCAATGTCCCACTATACATGATTGGATCCAAGCAAATGGTATCTCTGTACAAGGGAATCCTACACAATGATTAGAAAACATTTGGAAAAAGGTATTCATTGGGACAAAAGCCTGGAACATAGAATGGAGCATTGGCTGGCTGATATTTGTATGTTAGAAATAAGTAACAGACATGATAAAGAAAGCAGGACTCAGGTACCAATGCACAGGGAGACAAGGAACGTGCTTGAGAGAAAGGTATCCAAAAGTGACACACAAACACTAATGTTTATGTACATAAATTCAAATGGATATCTATATATTACCCAATCTGCAAGGAATTGTTTTATAGTTAATATTACTAGAGGCTACAAGCTTTAGAGATGAGATTGACAATAGACATTAAGGATATAATTTTTTGTTTTGGAAAAAATAATGAAAAAGGAAGTTGTTTGTGCAAGAGGACAATGTGAAGGAAAGAGGCAGAAAAATGAGCAAGGAAATAACAGCTGTGAGAAGAAATTTATGCATATTTTTCTCTCACCTCAATACTCCCTCAAAATTTCCTTGATTCCTTGTTAAAAATTTCTTCATCTATCCTTTGTATACATTATTGGTAAAATGAAATTGTGGTTAGCGAGTAACTTAAACTCCTATTACCCTAGCAAAAGCACCATAACTGGAAGTAAATATTATCAGTTGATTCTGGAGAATTTTGAAGCTCTCTTTCTAATTCTGATTTTTAGATAGAGATAAAGTGCCAAATTTGGTATACAACATCGAAGTTTTGAAACAATTGGAACATTTCAACACTAGTGATACAGAATCATGTGAATATTCACATAAATTTCAGATAATAAGAGATGCCATATTATTTGATTAAATCTTCTTTTTCAAACCTACTGATAATCAAGACACAAATGCCCTTGGTCAAACAGGGCTGGTAGTAAACAAATTCTTCTGTTTTCTCTTTTAAAATAGCAAAATCAATTTATAAGACACATATTTGAAATCAAGTTCAAAGACATGAACAAGATATACACAGCTAATAAGGGAGAAAAGAACATGAATCATACTAGAAAATGGAGAGCATAGTCCCAGTTCTCTGATTTAGTATGAACCACATAATCATAACTGAGCCTACTTTCCCTGATCTTTTTGTAAAAGTAATGTTTCATGAATGGTCACCACTGAGGAAAAGCGGTCATAATAATGTAGGTACAAAGTTTTGCGAAAATAGTTAAACTTTCAGAACTAGAATGGTCAACATATTCCTTGATAGGTTCCTGTGAACACTTTGCGTAAAAGTGGATGCTTTTCCAAAGACTGGATCATGGGCAGAACAGAAATGTATAGGAAGAAGGAATTCAGGATCCCAAACTCGCCTATTAGAAAGTGTGTGAAAACGACTCTCAGGATTCCATTACTGAAACCTCGCTTATTTCTACAAAATCATACATAAACAATGGACAGGAAGAACAAACAGGACTCCCACTTCCGGGTAGAAGGCAGCATTGAGCACTTCCGGTGTCAAATGCGGAAGTGCTTGTGAATGACGTGAGATCATAACCCGGAAGTGACCAATATTAGCCACGTCACAATACTAGTGACCCCACACGGGGGAGACAGGAGTTAAAAGTAACTGTTACTACGGAAAGGTCTACGGTGGACCAGGTTACTTCGTTGAGCGGAGAGCCTTCTTCACTAATTTGGTAAGTACAGTTCTCCTTCAGAGACATCTAACCATCATTTCCCTCGATTCCTTTCTTCAGTCATCAGTCCCCAACTCGTGTGGACTAACTTTTCACTCTTTGATATACACTGTGACATTTCTGGCTACAAAGGTTCTTTGTAATTCCTTTACCGGAAGTCCCATGAGGTAGTCCCTGCTTATTTTACAAAATACCAAGTATTATCCAACATATCACATAATCAAAAATGTTATGTCCCTGGAATTGAGAATGTAGCAATTTCCAATGTGTCCGTCTTCAAATTTACTACCATTACTCTCACTTTTATTTAGCTCTAACAATGATATTTCTATGGGGTTGTACACTTGTTTCATGCCCACAACAAATTTAATGCTGGAATTTACTAATATTTGAAACAGTTATTATCTGTAGCTATGACTCTCAGTATTGCCCAATGTTCCCTCAATTTATAGGTCATGTTCTGTTAGATATAATTACCTATAGATCCCTTGCCATAGTTCAAGTAAGAATACAGGAATATCTAGAAATTATTGTCTGAATTTATATGAGTTCAAACGGGTATTTACCTGTTTGAGACCTGCAAAAGTTGGAAAATTTTGAACTATATAGTATAGATATCTACCAGTTAGAAAACATTTTCACAAATATGTTGAACACTTGTCATGAATGAAGTCCCTTGAATGTTGGTCTATGACAAAGAAATTAATGATAAAGATTAATATACTTTGTTGACTTCAGTCCTACTGTTACAATTTTGAGATTTCTCCTTATTCCTTTCAAATACAATTGTTGCCTGATTATTTGCCTGCGATTAAACAGGTGATATACAGCTGGATGAAAATTCATGAGTTTTACCACTAGAATACCTTCTTTCATAGTGTATCTTAGGTTTGCTAATTCAGTCTCAGTGGATGTCATTTTAATCAACAAGACAGGTAATTCATTATTGTCCATGTCCTATTTTTTAATACAGAGCAATTTCCTGTCCCTTGAAAATTTTTTAACAGCACCTGAAACATTTCCACAATTTATAATAATATGCACAATACAAATGGAGTTCTCTAAGTCCTTTCGATGAATAAATTTTGTTTTTTGCTGTCGAGTATGATTTTGGCTCATAATATGTTGGAGATAAGTCTAGGCCCTTTTCAACAGTTAAAAAGGATGGGGGTAAGATTTACATTGGTTTGTTGCATAATTCCTTTGAATTGGTGCTTTCTTAGAAACCCATATGTAAATGTGGCAGGTATGTGAGTCACTGAAAGGGAATCATCTTTCTCAAGTCAGTGTGTATTGAAGACTTGAAATTTGTCAAGGAATTCCTGATGCTGAGTAAATTGGATACACTATTGGAAATAAGATCTTCCTAGCAATCTATTAAAAATGTTTTACCATTGATTTCGTGAGAACATGATTTATTTGTGAGAAATTTATTCATGTCTACCCGAGAAAGTAAGACACACACTGGTGATAGTTGTTTTTCTGAAAGCGCAAAAAACAAAAAGTCAAAAAACCTTCATTCATATTTGACAATATTAAGAAATACCAGTAGGTATTATAAGCCACTTATTACCCTGTCACTCTAATTAGATTCATGTAGTTTCTCAGGTGTCTTCTCTTAATGTTTAACCTTAGAAAGTATAACGTTCCTTTGGAATGAGTTACATGCAATGAATTGATTGTTGGCAGCAATTATTATGCTGGGAAAATCAATTATCTATATTCTGCAGTGTATTAATATAAGATAGTTGAACAAACTATGGAAGCAAAACATATCCCTTTTTGACTTATTCACAGCATAGGAGGAATAAATTGCAATGTGATTAAAAAACACAGCGAGAAGATGGGACTTTCTCTTCTGGATTTTGGCCAGTAATTATAATACTGTCATATACTGGCGCTAGAGGACATGAAATGATACCCTAAATCCAAAATGAGTTTGATTGTCCCGTCCTTCTAGTTGTGCTCCCATATATAGGAGACACCAGATCAAAGTAATCCCGGCAAAGTGAACACCTCATTACAAGGGGCTCTTTGCTCCTGGATGAAGGGATGCACCTCACCTTTAGTAGAATGCTTTATGTATAAGAAAATTGCATTCCCGTTTTCTTTTTAGGCTTAAGCAGAAACTGTTTATGTAAATTGCATTTTACTTCAACATAACGGTTATTCATAAATGTGCCAATACTTTGTGGGTACTATCTCTCTGTCCAAATTTGCAATTTGATCTCATCATTTTTGGAATGTTCTAAAGTTGTAAGCAGCAACATAATCCTTTGTCGAAATATTGTAAAAATGGAGCCAGCAAGACATTCTCTAACTTTAATCTCAATATTCACAAAGCACACCAATTTTATACTAAATCTTGGCAATGTAATATTTAAGGATTTAATCCATGCATTTAGCTATACACACACATAGATAGATAGATAGATAGATAGATAGATAGATAGATAGATAGATAGATAATTATAGATATATATATAGTTGTAGACATAGATATAGATATATACCACCTGTTTTATTCCCAGGAAAAGTCAGGACTCACTACTAGTGCTTCATGTTTGTGATGCCACATAATTAGTTTGTCTTCAATAACTGGAAAAGGTAAATTTAAATTCAAAGCATGTCGTGTGAAACGAATAAAGTTTTTGATGTGTTTGATTTACAAATGAATGCTTTTACGGAATTAAGAATGATTATTCATAAAAAAATCTCGCAAATAGTTTGTTTTCTAAGCGGCCAAAATTTAATGAAAGGAAACTCAAGTTTCTTTGTCTTTCTCATTTTAAACCTAATTTCAGTTTAATACTTTAAAGACACTCCATCCCTCTTTGAATGAACAAGAAAACATGCCTTCATGTCCCTTTAGATAAACAGTGTTGAAATAAGTCATAAACTATCTCCTGTTTTTCTTCTGAAAATGCCTGTAATTTGTGTATTAAGAAAATCAGTACTTACAGGATGTGCATCAAAGAACTCAAAAGTTAATGAGTTGAATATCTTCCAAGTTCTTCAATATTCTTTTGTTTCCCAAAGAAAGGATAATGTTTGAGACATCTGGTCTGGAAGTAATTCTTCATTGGTTTTCTGACAGAATTTTTCTCCTCACAGGAAGTGCAGATATTTCCCTGTCTACCAGAATGCAAGAAGGTAAGCATGTTCCCAATGTCCTTTGAAAATAACACTTCAAATGGTTCCCATCATATTATGTATAGCATTCTCAGTATGCAAAACACTGTGGAGGAGATTCAATGGGATGGAGTTCAGAATTGAGACATTCTGATAATTGTACAGTGGAATTTTGAATTCGTACTATTGAGACATATGATTGCAAGTAAATGCCTTGGCCTCAATGCACCTTCCCTGTCAACAGAGGACAGCGTGAATATTGCAAAACAGTAACCACAAAAAGTCCTTCTATTAATGGAAAAATGTTTCCCAAATTAGGCCTAAGAATTCACAAATGGGAACTGAAATGAATTTGCTTATTATTTCTATGATAATATCAAAAGGCATAGTTATCATTTTTGTCATCACAGAAGGGAATTTGAAATTAATGCATAAGTTGTAATTGGAAGAGAAGGGAAAGAATTACATTTTCTCAAAAATATACTAGATTTGCTTAGATATTTTTCTTTGCAGGTGAATCTCTGGATCCTGAAAGGTGACTGCAATGCCCCTATGATAAGAGTCACAAGATCAGGGCCTGCAGATTCCCGTACCATCTGGTGAAATGCAGAAAGGTAGGGTTGCATTTCAAAATGAGGAGTTTGTCATACTTTACTATAAACATGAATTTGAAGCTTGATATTTGACTAAATGTGCTAAATATGTGTCAATGAAATAATAGACTACCTGGGTAGATGTAGTATACACATATTTGTATTTGCTCTTGTAATCTGATCTTTGTGTAGTGCAGATAAGAAATAGCAGTGCAACTTGTTTACAGAACTCTAGGATGAGTAGAACATTGCAAGATGTTTTCTGTAGGACAGTCATTTCAGTCTGAGTGTAGCGACTTTATACTTGTTTCCTTGTTCACACTTAACTACTCTAAATCAGCAATTTAGTAAAGTTTCTAAAAATTAAGACAGATGCATTGCCTAATGGCAGGACATAATTCCTGAATCATGTTACTTTTCAGTAAACCTAGTGAACCTGAATTGATGATAACGAAGATGTGTCTTGCCTGTTTTGTATATTTTGGTGTATTTTTTGTAATGATACCACGACAGTTATTTTCACATAGAACTAGATATCTTTCAAATGCTCAAATAGTTATCTATCCCAATTCAATTTTTTGTGTTAAAAAACATTGCTCTGGGCAGAAAACAATCTTCCCTTTGTTATGCTTTTCAAAGGATGCTCACTGATTATATATACACGTGTGCACAGAAAGACACATACATATGTATATTCATGCTCATATGTTTTCAAATATTCTTATATCTAAATGCGAATATATACAAATTAAACTGTACATGCACATGGTATCACACACATGCACCAAGACACACAATGAGGGCATTTCCAATTGTGTTTTTGATCAATGTGTCTTACCCATTCATGTAGCATATATTAATAAATGCCTTTTTACTGAATAAGACGTCATGATTCTGAATGTTTTTATATGCCAAAGTTATGTTTTAAGTATCCAGCATTTTGCTGCTGTGTCAGACCTCCAATCTTGTCATGACGAGTTTAAATCAAAGTACTTTTATGCGAAGAGAGTATGAGATATAGAGTCTGAGAGAATCTTATCCAACACCAGTCCCTAAAAATTTTAAGAAACAGATTGAAGAAGAGTCGAGGTTGTACTAGCCCATCCTCTTGTGCTAGACTGGTGTTAGTACAGCACACAAGCCCAAGGTAAAACCACAAGTCAAGCATAAAAACAGCAACCCTTTCCTTATCCCCCAATAATTTGTACTATTTTTATTTTTTACATCCTGGTGCAATAGAATCATCCGGACATTGCTGCCAAATTGGCTACTTGTCCCTTCAATGCTCGGCACTTGGTGCCGCGCGATCAACTCAGTAAACATATAGCAACATGTGAAGACCAAAGTTGCATTGAGGATGATATAGGTAAGCTTGATACACGAAACAGAAATCAGATCTGATTCAGATTCAGTCTGTTACATATTGTGATTCCATTTTCCTTATTTTCCTTCTTGCAGTTACTATGACTTGGTCCCAACCCCAAGAGAAGAAATCTGGAAATACAGGGCATCGCCTTTCTTCTGAGGAAGACTGGGATAAAGGTAAAGAGCTTGATTAAATTTTGAGTTAGTGCTGTAACTGAATGCCAGTTTAGAGATAGATGCAAATAATAGTAAACTCTTTAGCTCAACATGAAATTTAATGTATGCTAACATAGATAAAGCTATTATGCTCATCCTCATATATGAAGACATGCATTCAGAAATGATTTCTTTAAAGAATATATATAAAACAGGGTTGTCCATCTATAGTTTAGGACTCTTACTTTTCCATGTTTATTATCCACTTAAATCATTGATATATTAGGTCCTTAAGGTGGTTATTATTTCATTATTACATATGTCTTTCCTTGGCCATGTAAATGTTAGAGAAAATGTAATATATACCCTGAAGACAATATCCATTTTTCTGTTTGCCAGAATCCTTGGAAAACCCTAGCCCAACTTTTGTTTGGGGCAGAGCAGCGTCTTCTAGCCAAAACAGGTAAGAAAATGACATTTTCACTTTGGCAAAGATCTATTTCTTAGAAATAAAGGAAACAATTATGATAGGTGGAAGAACTGCCTTTTTCTTTTAGGAATAAAAAAATTTCCTCTTTTCAGAGAAATATTCAGATTGCTGTCTGAACGGTGATTGGTGAAAGCATGCATGTGTAAATCTGCAATTACTTCATGATCTTAAAACATTTCCAGGGGCTGGGGATATGGCCTAGTGACAAGAGTGCCTGCCTCGGGTACACAAGGCCCTAGGTTCGATTCCCCAGCACCACACATACAGAAAACGGCCAGAAGCGGTGCTGTGGCTCAAGTGGCAGACTGCTAGCCTTGAGCGGGAAGAAGCCAGGGACAGTGCTCAGGCCCTGATTCCACGGCCCAAGACAGGCAAAAACGAAACAAACAAACAAATAAACAAAAACACATTTCCAAACAAATTCATTGATATCTATGGAAAGTCATACTCAAAATGGTCTCGGAGTACCATTCAATATTGAGAAAATGTTACAGATATGACAGTATGTCAGAGCCACCGTTCACTTTTCAATGACATACGTTTCGATTTAATTTTATTCACAGAAATAACAAATGAGCGGCTGAAATTACTCTTCATGTAAGTAGCTACTAAAATCATAAGGAGATTAATTTGATTAAATGTAGTAAAAAGCAACTATACAGATACATTGTGTTATTTGGGTTTGTGTGTTATATGCCCTTTGCTCAACAAGAATAGCAATAAATGCATCATGTGTGTTTACAGCCTGTTTTCATTTTTCAATATTTTATTGCAAACCTTCACCAAATATTTGTGAAAAGGCCTCCTTTACATGGATCTGTGATACCTTGAATATTCTGTGTAAAAATCACACCAGATGTTCGCCCACGTATACCGTTTGTAAGGCAAGGATAACTTCCAATTTAGATTTTTGAAAGATCTCTATATGTGATTACAGAGTAAAAGGACGTGTGTTGTTCCCTGCTGTCACTTTCATATTCAACAAAATAACTTGGGAGACCAGAAGAAAAAGTTTCTGGGGACTCTGTGGATTGATGAGACAACCTGAGAAAATTTAGGAGGCTTATAGTTATATTTTCCTTTTATCCCATACTAAGTCACTTTCCACAAAAATAATGCCTCCTTTTTTCATTTATGGGTTGTATCTCATCTAAGATAGAGAATTTTGGTTGAAATATTATGACTTGGATCTCAAATCTTAGGATAATCATTTCTCATGTAGTCCACAATATTTACTATTTTTGTTATAAGACTTGGGCACATTTCATATTTTGTGTCCCTGTCATGTGACACTGATTATACTTGCATACGTGAGACATAAACATTTGAGGACTACATATTTTTCTTTGTCTTGCTAATGACATGAAATAATAAATATTACTTTCGGCACGTTGAATGCGTTTTCATTTCCACTAGCTTTTAAAACTTACTAATTTGGTTAGCTTGTATATTGTTTGTAATGAACGCTGACATCAATGTTAGGGTGAAATCCTTTACTGAAATATACCTTTTCAATTTCTCTAAGAAGCATATTTAGATTTTACGAGAAGAACGATGATCATGAAATGAAAATCTGGATACATAAACATGTATAAAATTCTTCTATATCTTTTTTCAGTTAGATTTGAATGTGCAAAACGCTTTTTTGTCAATGATCTCCCCCTTGCATTAAAAATATTATTACAATTACCTCTTTTAGTAGAGAATTTAAATTTATATGGTCCACCATATGGGTGAGCCACAAAACTACTGCTTGATTGTGTGTGTGTGTGTGTGTGTGTCTTTGTTGGTACTATTTAATTTATAATTTGTAATTAAATTTTATTGACAAGGTGATGCAAATGAGTTACCATTACATAATAAAGCATTGAGTACACTTCTTGTCATTTTAGTTACAACCTCCCCCATTTTTCAGTATCTTTCAAAGGTCAGATATCCATATATACAAGATCCAGTGTTCCAAACTCATATCCAGTCACCACAGGGAGACTCCACAGGTTTTTCACGTAGTATATTAAACATAAGGACAATGATAAAATCCTCCTGTTCCCATGTCTTGCAGATATGATGTAACATCACTGGCAAAACCATATAGAAATATTATTTGAGAAGAAGTTTTATACTTTACAGACAACAAGTCTATGCCCAACCCAAGTGATAAAATATTTAAAATAACTCATGCGCCCTAGACGATTTATATGGCCATTGATAGCAGGCATTGTACCCTTTATTTTCTTAGTTGCCTCTGCTGCACCAGCTACTGTGTGTTTGACACAAAGTGTGCAAACGTCTCACTATGTTAATCAGCTTGCTCATAACACTATGCAAGCCCTGCACGTGCAATCAGTGAAATCATTCATTTTTACCACCGGGTTTTCAATGTTCAGCAGAAAAGAAGTTATCAAAGAAAGTCCTCCATTGGCCTGTCCAATAGAATGGGCCCGTCTCCAACCTACTCCTTGGAAGTTCATGAATGTTCTTAGTACGAGCTAGCCATATTCCACTATGAATGGGAGCACCCTAATACTGACCAACCACGTAGACTGACTAAGAAGCACCTTTGTCACTTTAAATCTCACTCCTAAGGATAGGCTCACAGGCCATGCTATATTCTTATTTATTTATTCATTTATTGGTTTTTAACCATTAGTTAAAGAGATTTTATAAATATTGTGTCACCTTCAACTAAAGTGTTATGTAGACACCATACTTAAAATCATTCCAAGGTTCCAAAGAGGCCTGAATTTCCTTTTCCTTTACAAGGGTTCCTATATGTGCAGTGGGATAAGATGTTGATTTTATGAAAACAATTTAGAGGTCATAATAATTTCTGGTGAGAAAAATAATGAGCTACAATGCAAAATGAAGTCTCAAGGGAAGAGATGGTTCCATGATTGGTTTAAGTGGTCTCTGTACCTAAATATACACATTTTGGGTACTGCTGATCCCCTTGCTATTTTATTGTTGGGACATACAATATACATTATATTACTGGAACCATTCAATACATAATAGCTCGGTTAAACTCCTCTTGGTCAGCCAAATTTGTAGACACTGAATCCCCCAAAATTAGTGGAAGAAAAGTGTCAATAATTTGATTCCTGTATAAACACTAGTAAAGAGAAATGTTATGCTAAAATCAAGAGCCCGAGGATAAAAATACAAATGTCTCCAAATCAAACTTTACAAAACCATTTGTGTAAACCAATTCTAAAACTTATCAGGGGGAAAGATACAAGGGAGTTGGAAGTGTGGGGTGATGGAGGAGGTAACATGATGAACTAGAAATATACTTACAGACTTACATATGAACCTCTATCCTTTGGTACATCACTCTGAAAATAAAGGAAAAAATAAAACAAACTAAAAAAAAGAGGAAGTAATGTGGTATGAAATAGTTTATGGTCCTAATCTGAATCCTTTAGAAATAATGCCATTGTAGAAATGAACGGAATAGATTCAATCAGTTGATCAGAGAAACTGAACAGGGACTTGATGAGCATCATGCCACCCCCAAGCTTATGCAGCTGTTTGGCAAGAGTTGAGAAAATTAAAAAGATCTCAAACCACTGGGGTAGATAATAAGGAAGACTCAGATGGCTCAGACACTGAGGAAAAATTATGCAATGAGCTTACTAAAGACAGGTTGACCCATGTGGAGAAAATTTTGGAATCAATTATAGCCCTATTGTCACAACATTATCCAAAACAGCAAACTCCTGTAAAGGTAAAGACTTGTGGGACCTGCCCAGAATCCTGGCGGACTTTGATCCTTTCCCACCACAACCTCCTCCTGATAGGGTCTCACAGCTAGTACCATTTCTGCCTGTGCTGTTTAAGGTACCTGGTCCTCCTACAGTAAACGTGGCACACTTCCTTGGCTAAGACTTATCAAGAAGGGAGGACATTTCTGGTTTTCATTTATTCCCTGACAGGCAAGATGAAGATAACAAAAGAGTTCATCAGCCTTTGCCATTTAAACAAATAACAGATCTAAAGAATGCTTGTTTTCAATATGGCCCTACAGTACCACTTACTCAAGTCATTCTTATTTATTTATTTATTCATTGGCCAGTCCTGGGACTTCAACTCAGGGCCTGAGCACTGTCCCTGGCTTCTTTTTACTCAAGGCTAGCACTCTGCTCCTTGAGTCACAGCGCCACTTCTGGTCATTTTCTATATCTCTGGTGAGGGGTAATCAAACCCAGGGCTTCATGTACATGAGGCAAGCAATCTTGCCACTAGGCCATATTCCCAGCACACTCAAGTCATTCTTGAACCTTGGCTACTAAAACTTTATGCCCAAATTGCCAAGCAGCCATCAGGCCTTCTAAGAAAAAGGAGGAATAAATGACTATATTCAGCTTTGTGTGGACATTGGGCCATCATAGCTGCATGGCCTCATGCTCCAAGGGCAGACTGTAACAGAGTTCTTACGCATGCCCTGGATGGGGAGAAGGCGATGGTGATATTTATGTACTGCTTGGGTGCCCGGCATTTGTTTTTCCTGCCAACAAATGGGCCACTTAATGGCTCACTGACCTAATCAGAAAAGGAGAGTTATTACTGAAATTTCTCCCCACTGTAAAAACGGGAAGCATTGTGTTACAAATTTCAGATCTAATTTGAATGACTCTGCCTGCCGGGCCAGCTGGCAGGGGAGCAGGAATCCTGACTGAGGGGCGGCGGGGATAAGGAAAAGTAAAAATAAGGCAAGAGAAAAAAGACAAGAGACAAAGATGGGGTACGGGAGGTCTGCAGCCATAAGGTTGAACCTCAAGACTGCAGCAACAGTTTATTCCAACTCCCACCTTATATGCAGTTTTGGAACCAGGGAATGGCATAGGATTGTAAAAATTCCAGAACATAAAGAGGCTTTGAAGTTTGCAACATTTGATTACAGTAGACACAGGACAAGGTTGATTAACATAGGAATCTACTCCAGCGGACATAGCAAGGTGGGGACATAGCAAAGCAATTCCGGATAGTGGCTGTGAACAAATGTCCTTGCCTTTAGCATATCCTGGCGGTAACAGCACAGCCAGAGGTGATAATGAACCTAGGTGCAGGTTTGACTCCCGACATCTTGGCGACATCTGCACAGCCAGAGGTCAGGATGAGCTTAGCTGCTAGCTCGGCTCCCGACAGTTCCCCCGTCTTTTTATTAAAAGAAGCGAACCCGCCTGTCTTAGGTGGGGTGGGTACCTCAGCCTGCCTTACCCATCTTAGGGAACAACTTCAGAGCAGTGCTGAAGGCCCTGTCTTAGGTCGGTCTAAGGCTGGCACCGCCTCATACCCGTCTCTGGCTGCGGTTCCTCTCGGGGGAAATTCATTTACTTGGAGCTTGACCTTATGCAGCTGGCTGTCTAAACTCATGAAAGAGTTTTGCAATATGCGTACAATGCAAGGAAGACATAGGCAAGCCATCAGCAAAAGTATCCCTGGGCCGAGCAATGTCATTAGCAGCCCCTTAACATTAGATAAGGAAGGGACATACTGTTGAAGTTGTTCAAACAGTTCTTTTGCTGTTTCTGCCACTTAAAGTCCAAAGGTGAAGCTTGTTCTAGTCTGGCTAATGGTCTATGGAGTTGAAAGAGATCTAAGGACAAGTTATTATGGTGCCAAATACCATTTAGATGTGCTACAACTTGTTCCCAAGGATAGCTCGACCCATTATACTTATGGAGGGTCACACAAATAAAGTCAAACCCAGCATGACAGTGTATCCATTGCAAAGTTTGTAAGGCACGAATTTGTTCTCCCAGTGACAACACAGATTCATATAATGCTTCTAACTTTTGTTCTACCTTATCATCAATCCTGCCTTGAAAGTGCAGGGCTTGCGTGGTATTATGAGCAAGCTGATTAACATGGTGAGCTGTCTGCACATTTTGTGTTAAAGCCACAGTAGCCGCTGCAGCAGAGGCAGCTAAAGCAATAAAGGCTAAAATTCCTGCTATTAATAGCCCTACAAATCGTCTAGGGCACATAAGTTCTTTTAAATGTTTTAACACTTGAATACCTGTTTCTTTATACCAAGCTTCAGATAAGTTTACAGGAAGCATAACAAATGGTGGTTGCTTAATAATAATTACAGAATCAGTAAGACCACTATACAAGCAATTTGTAAAAGAACAGTTAGTGCAGGTAACATTGAAATACATGGCTCCTATAGAAATATTAAAAGGTCCATACATAATAGCATAAGGGGGTGTTACACAACTCATAATATTTTTTAAAGAAGTAGACGTGGGCCAGGAGATATTGTTTAGGGAAGCCACTAACATCAAGACATGGCGTTGAGGGCGTCCATTCATCCACCACAGACCTGGGTTGAACATGTTGGTGAGATTAGCTCCAGACCAGTCCATCAGCTGAGAATTAGTTCCTGAAATATTGGTTATAAAAGGGTGATCGTGTCTACACTTTACGGGGTGCAGTTCTCCCGTGGATTCTACTATTTGAGAGGAGTTGATGCAGCGAGGTATCATGAAGGACGAGGTAGAATTGGCATGTACAGGAAACCCAGTAGGCAATGAAGTCATTTGTATATTATATACTTGGCTATTATCAGGAATCCAAATTCTATGATTTATGGATTTCATTACAGTACAGCCTGGAATATAACTGTTGGAGTCAGTTGTAAAGCATAAAGGGGTTCCAGTGCCAGAAGCTGCAAAGTCTCCAATCTTAACGTGCTGGACAAAAGGGTCTGGAGCTGTACCATACGCTGATCTGTTGACATGGACAAACACCTCAGCTCCCTCCCAGGTCGCAGGGTGCACAATCTGTGGATCTGGCACGTAAGCCCAGTGGGTCAGCACTTGTACCGTTCTGATGAGTTTCCACAATCCGAACACAGCACACAGGTAGCCAGCGGGCATCATTTTCATCCTGTCAAAAAACACAGACATGTCCTCGACCCCATGTCAATACCGGATCGGGCCCATGCCAAGCACTTGTTAAAGGATCTTTCCACTTAACTTGAGCAAAAGCTCTTTGCTCTCTCTTTTCCCAGAACCGCTGTGCTGCGGAGTGGCCATTGCAATCCAAATTTAAAAAATTTAGTATGAATAAAGTATAAGAAAGTATATTAACAGGAGAGAAGGGGTATAGTTTCCCCCCCTTTTAATTTAGAAATTTGGTGTTTTAACAAACCGTTGGCCCGTTTGACAATTCCTTGACCATGAGGGTTATAGGGAATTCTTGTAGAGTGAACAATTTGGTAAGATTTGCAAAAAGTTTGAAAAGCTCGTCCAACATATCCCGGACCAGTATCAGTTTTAATTTGTTTAGGAAGTCCCATAGTAGCAAAGCAGCGTAAGGCATGGGAGATACAATGTTTGCCAGCTTCCCCGCTAAGAGGAGTAGCCATAATAAAATTAGAGTAAGTATCTATTGTAACATGGACAAAGCGGAGCTGTCTAAAAGAGAGGATGTGGGTAACATCCATTTGCCACACATGGTTAGCCTCTAAGCCTCGAGGATTAATCCCATTGGCGGGCACAGGCAGGAAGGTAGCACAGTTGGGACAAGTTTTTACAATTTGATGAGCTGCCTCATGAGTAATATGAAATTGCTGACGTAAGGCACGACTGTTTTGATGGTGGGCAGCATGTGATTGCTTTGCCAAGTCAATTTGAGAAAGAAAAATTTGGGTAGCCTCATCCGTAATAGCATTGTCCTCACTCAATGGTAAGAAGAGTCAAAGTGAAGTAATTTGTTGGAGGGACAATGATGTGAAATTGTGCCCACAAAATTGGCCCAAGCAATGGCTCAGGAATCACAATGAGTATAAAGCCATTTTTGCTGTTGTAAAGTATAGGGGATATAAATAACCTGTGGATCTCGTCCAAGATACTTACAAGATTCCACACGGCACATATGGACTAAGGTGGCTACCAATTTATAATAAGGAATTAATACTTTTGAAGGAGTAGCAGGCAAGGAAAACCACAAAAGGGGGTCCCTTCTGCTAAAGGACCGCTGTTGGAGAATGAGATATAGTTAAAATATAAGCTTTCCAAGAGGCTGAGTAATCTATATAATTTACATGTTGGGAAGAAATGGCAGAATTTACTATGCTCAAGGCTTTTGCTGCTTTAGTTGTCATTTTTCTGGGAGATGTAGGGTCCGGGTCCCCCTTCAACAGACCAAACAGAAGGAAAATTTTGGCGAGTAGAAGAGAGAGCCCATGCTACAAAGCTTTGACGCAAGGTGGGGCTGTTCGCCATGCCTTGGGGTAACACTAGCCAATGGTACCTTTTCATGGGTTCTTTAAAATTTGTAGAGGGGACACTAAATGCAAAGCGTTTGTAATCTTGAGGAGCAAGAGGTATGGTATAAAAACAATCTTTTAAGTCAATTATAATTTTGTATGTATTTTGAGGAATTGCCATAGGAGAGGGCAAGCCCGGTTGTAATGCCCGCATAAGTTCCATGGTGGCATTCACTCGCCGGAGATCCTGTAGGAGTCTCCATTTGCCAGATTTCTTTTTAACAACAAAAATAGGCGAATTCCATGGGGAAGTATTAGGAGCAATGTGGCCCAAGTCCAGCTGTTCCTGCACCAGCTGTTGGGCAACAACAATCTTTTCAATTGATAGGGGCCACTGATCCACCCACACCGGAGTGTCTGATAACCATGTGATAGGATCGGCATGAGGGACAGGACGAGCAGCAACCCCCGTTAAAAATATCCCAGCCCTTGTCTAGGAGGTCGGGGCTGAGGTTGAATGGGTTCTCTAATTTCTTGTTGATGGCTTCCCAATCCTCCTGAAGGCAGTACCCCTTGACTTAGGAGTTGACGAATGACTGCGTCACTAGGGCTAAACAAATAAACTCCCATCTTTTCCATAATATCTCTGCCCCACAAATTTATGGGCAAATGATCTGGAAAGTCCCAAAATGCCCCTCACCATCTCTCCAGTTAAGGATGGCACTGCTTTGTTGGGTGTCTGCAGCATGGCCAATCCCCTACAAGGATTAAGAGACGCAGTAAGAGGCCAGTTGTAAGGCCAATGTCTCTTGGCTATCACAGACACATCTGCTCCTATATCTAACAGACCTCGGAAGGGCTTTTCTTGTGTATAAATTGTAATCTCAGGCTTTCCCGTTTTATGTTTTGAACCCAAAATATGTCTGAGGATCCAAAACTCCTTTTTCCCCTTTTAATAGATCAAACAAGGCTTTTAATTCAGCTGTGGACAATTTAAGATAAGGGCGAAGCCAATTAATATCTCCCAGAAATTTTTGAAAATCATGTAAAGTACGCAAATGAGAAGTCTTAACCTGTAATTTCTGACTAGTAAAATAATAAGGACCCAAAATATGACCAAGAGGGATTTTTATTTTTCTCTGCCTGGGCTGGCTTTGAACTATCCAAAGAGTCTTAGCCATAAAAGCCCTTTTTATTTCCAATTAGAGCAACAGGAGAACAAAAGGAGTAGAGTTTACCTGTAAGTTGCTAAAAATTGACCAACAAGTAGTTGCCAGAGTTTTGCTGTAACACTTAAAGAACAGCTGACTGAATTGGATCCATGTGCCATTAAATCAAATCATATTATTTAACCTTACCTTATTGGCACGTAAAACAGAAAACAAATTAATAACAATAAAAGTCTCAGCTTCAGTGGATCTGAAGTGGCTGTGTCTTCCATCCCAAATTAGCAGGCCAGCAGGAGAGATGGTTTGCATCTGGATAATTCTGTAGTAGAGTTCCCTGGATAGGCTGTAACATTTTCTGCTTGTTGCCTGCAAATTTCTACACAGACTGGTTAAGGGCATTCTTAAACAGATTTTAGAAGGCTTGGGCCTTTAACCATCTTTCTAGTCACAAAATCCACACAGATTGAAGGCTAACCAAGTCTGCTCTCTGTAGCAGTTTCTGAATCACAAACAACTCCCAGTTTGGGAGCCGACTGTGGAGGCAGCTTTCTGTAGCCATAGACTGCCACGGTCCACTCAGCTAGCACACATGTCAACCTGTATCCTATAAAGCAAAATGTTAATTTTGGGGTCCGGAAAATTTAGGTTAATAGTCACACCTGTGCAGTTATTTCGAAATGACTCTGGTCCCTTGATCTTAAAGAGTTTGAGAGCACCGCGAAAAAAGAGAAAAAAAATGGAGAAGCAAAATCTTAAGTCTATACCAAAGAATTGTCAGGATTAGGTGTACACTTGACTCTTAGCATAGATAGACATAAAGAATAACACACTGCTTGTACATCATTGCACTTATATCACGTGCTGTATATTAAAACCTTTTGGAGTTTTTCTTAGACACATTTGTTTGCTCCCAAACATATCAGTTTAGGCTTAAAACCTGTTTTTTGTTTTGTTTTTAAGTTTTACCAACACATAGACATAGACATAGACACACATACACATACAATGTGCATACGTTTTGGAGCGCGCTTAGAATTGTTCTTTAATTGGCCATGTAAGTTCTTTTGGAATTCCAGTGGCAAATGATATTATTTTGCCTATATTCTAGAACCACGTGGTTAGATAGTAAACAAAAAAAAATCTTTTCAGCAAACCAAAATTTTCAGATCATCTGAGAAGCCAAATTTTGAGAAACCAGTTTAGCTCACAAAGGGAGCATATGGGAGACAGGGTATGAACACAGACAGTGAGCTCACAGTAAGACACCTTCATCTTCTAGCATTTGAATTGTAAGGCACCTTTGAAATGCAAGGCCACAGGACTCCAAGTCTCTGCCCAGCCTCCAGGAATTTGGCATGCTTGTCACCTGGGGGATGGGCAGGCTTTCACTTCAACCAGTCCTATTGTCTACCATGTGCTCAATGCTAGAAAAAGCTTATGATTTAGCCAAACAAGCAGAATTTCACTAAATCTCCAAAACTTAACCATCAATAACAAGAATAGAAAACCTTTCTTTGAGTCTTTTAAAGCAGATGTTAAACAAATATCCATACCCGTCCTATGTCACAGGCAGAGTTTAGAGGGAGGCAGAAAAAGAGATAGAGAGAACTTCATCTGCCTGAGCACTCATAGAAGTTAGGTAAGTCCTGCAAAATATTCCAAATATATAAGATTGGGCTCAAACTTGAGCAGCTTTCCTGAAACAATTTAGACTTGAGGAGCAACCAGCTGAGCTGAAATAGAGATCAGTTGTCTCCAAGCACCCACAATTGCTGATCTCTTTGACCTAGCCCAGTGGATTTATGGAAAATGTAAGCTCCAGTCTAATGGTCACTCACCCTGGTTGGGGTTTTAAATCTGTCCTGGTGGATGGAAATAGAGTGCTGGGTCAGGACAAGTTACCTTAGTGGTGTTAGCATTTCCCTAGCCTCAGGTCCCTTCCCCCTGCTAGCAGCCTGCACCTAGGAGAGCTGTAAGTCTGCCAGGACTGTCTGCGGGGCTCACCAGTATCTCCTGTTAAAGGAGTTTGTTGTTCTGGATGAAGCTGTGATAATAGAGCTATAAATGATTTTAACATATTCTCAACATAGGTCAATCTATCTTTAATAGGCTTATTGAATAATTTCTCCTCAGAGTCTGAGCCATCTGAGTCTTCCTTAATGTCTAGCTCAGTGGGTTCAGGTCTTGTTAATTTTCTCAGCTCTTCCCAGGCAGCAGCATACCCTCCCGGAGCTGGGCAACACTCATCAGGTCCCTGTTCAGTTTCTCCAATCGACTGATCGAACTTAATCTATTCATGGCTAAGATCTAAGCAATCTCGGACGAGAAACCAAAGAATAATAGCATCCACTGAGGTTTTCTCAGGGCCAGTTGCATCACAATGTTCCCTTTTTTATTATTTATTTTTTATTTTTTAATTTTTTTTTTCAATTTTCTAGCAAGTTTCTAAGTTATTGGTTCCTTCCTCCAGGAACTGGGGGCATGCTTCCTCAATAAAGTAAAAGAAACGTTCTAAGTCACTTTGGCCAACTTTCACTGCCCGGGCATTAAGCATGCCTTTGGGGGCCTGCATGAATAGCATGCGGCTATTACCTTGTCCCATAATTTATTACTCCCGACAATACACTCTCCTCCCGCTCTCCTTCCCAAGTATTCGGACGTCCTTACCTGAGCGGGGGTCACCCGCCGTTGATCCCAGGCCTTCAAGTCTCTGTTTGGGCACCAACCCTGCTGGGCCAGCCGGCAGGGGAGCAGGAATCCTGACTGAGGGGCGGCGGGGATAAGGAAAAGTAAAAATAAGGCAAGAGAAAAAAGACAAGAGACAAAGATGGGGTACGGGAGGTCTGCAGCCATAAGGTTGAACCTCAAGACTGCAGCAACAGTTTATTCCAACTCCCAGCTTATATGCAGTTTTGGAACCAGGGAATAGCATAGGATTGTAAAAATTCCAGAACATAAAGAGGCTTTGAAGTTTGCAACATTTGATTACAGTAGACACAGGACAAGGTTGATTAACATAGGAAACTACTCCAGCGGACATAGCAAGGTGGGGACAAAGCAAAGCAATTCCGGATAGTGGCTGTGAACAAATGTCCTAGCCTTTAGCATATCCTGGCGGTAACAGCACAGCCAGAGTTGATAATGAACCTAGGTGCAGGTTTGGCTCCCAACATCTTGGCGACATCTGCACAGCCAGAGGTCAGGATGAGCTTAGCTGCTAGCTCAGCTCCCGACAACTCTGGCCGCCAGATTTCAGTAAGCTGGCAGAGGAGCCAGCCCCTGGCCCCACAGAAAAATTTTGGAGCAGCTCCTTCTTTCCCCTAACCTCAAGCATATCCCCCAACAACCTGCAGCAACAATCAGTTTCAAGACTCCTCTGAGCAACAAAAGGAAGTGCAGGACTGGATCTCTGTTCCTCTACCTGCACAATTCTGACTTCTGAAATGGGATTTCAGACCCTCCCTACAGGAGTCATTGGCCCACTTCCAAGGGAATCTGTTGGCTTATTGTTAGGCTGCAGCAGCTCTGCACTGAGGGGCTTACCTATTATTCAAGGAGTGATCGATCAGGACTCTAATGGAGAAATAAAAATCATGGCTTCAGTGCTTGCTAGTGTTACCACTATCCCAGCAGCTCATTCTTGTTCCTTTAAGTTGTCGGTGCCTCAGTTACTACAAACCCTAGGGGATAAAGGAATTTTTTGATCTTCTGACAATTTTTGGGTTCAAAACATAAAATGGGAATGGCCCGGGAATAACTCCTTCTCATATTTTGAGATATCAATATGTTGAGACTACCTGTTGGGCTGTAAAATCCCAATCTTCTCAAGTCACTTCGATCCGTTTATCTAAGAGGTTAGCAATATTTCCCATTGACCACTGGTTCAAATATAGGTCTCTGGCACATAGAACAAGTTATATTCAAATGCAAATTACTCACTAGCTGGGGCAACAAATGAGCTAATTCCTCCAGTACTCATACCTTAGTGAAAGAGTTCAACAAAGAAACATGTGCTTCAATCTTAAAGTGACCTTGGGGTATTCCAAAGGATATGAAACTTAGGCAAGACATGGGTGAACGATTGCCAATTTTCCTATTTCTATCCAGTCCCTTCTAGGTTCCTTGGTTACATGTAGCTCCAGTATTCATATAGCTGGCCTCCACACACATACATGTCTAGCACAATGATGATCAAGTTGTCCACATCCTGGTTGTGGTGGGTAACCTATATTAAACAGGAAGTGCACAGTAAACTAAGCATATCTTAGACATGAGTATGTCCTTTTTGCCACATGGCAAACGTGTGCTCCACAAAGAATAGTACTAGCAATTAGCCACAGTGTTCATAATGATGATAGAAAAAAGGGGGGAAAAAGATAAAATGTAATGTACCATAAATCAAGAGCTTGGTAAGTTAAAAATAAGAAGGAATGTTATGGAAGGTAAGAAAGAGAGGGAAGGAATGAATGATATAAAGAAGAGGGACAGGGTGTTGAAGCGAAGGAAGACAAGAAGACAGGAAGGAAGACAGGTGGGAAGGGAGCAAAGAGGGAAAGAATGCAGGCAGGGAAGGAGGCAGGGACAGATGGATTGTGGTTTGTATTGACAGTTTGTGGGACAGAGTTAATGGTGGAAGTATGGAGGAAGAAGGGTCCGAAGGTAATCCTGGGGAATGAGAGATTACCATTACATATCTGTAGCTCCTTTGTTGAATATCAACTGACTATAATAATGCAGATTTATCTCTCCTGCTCTATGAATAGCCTAAACGTGCGATAATTATTCCCTGTGAGGGAGACCACAGTGTCCATGATTATTTCGGTGTGGCTCACTTCACTTAGTATAATGTTTTCCAAGTGCTTCCATTTCCTTATGAATGGGGCGATGTCATTCTTTCTGATTGAGGCATAAAATTCCAGCGTATATATGTACCACAATATCCTGAGGGGGATCTGTGTTGGTCCCATATTTTAGCTATGACAAATTGTGCTGCGATGAACATTGTTGTGCTGGTGGCTTCAGTGTCTTCTCTTTTTTGGTATTAGGGGAGCTCTATATTAAGCCTTCTGAGGAAGCTCCGTAGTGCTTGCCAGAGTAGTTGGACCAGTTTACAATCCCACTAACAATGAAGTAGTGTTCCCTTTTGGCCGCATCGCCTCTAAATTATTAATGTTAGTTTTTTTTTTTTTTTTGGCCAGTCCTGGGCCTGGGACTCAGGGCCTGAGCACTGTCCCTGGATTCTTTCCGCTCAAGGCTAGCACACTGCCACTTGAGCCACAACACCGCTTCTGGCCGTTTTCTGTATATGTGGTGCTGGGGAATCGAACCTAGGGCCTCGTGTATCCGAGGCAGGCACTCTTGCCACTAGGCTATATCCCCAGCCCAATGTTAGTTTTCTTGATACAGTACTTTCTTACTGGGTTGAGTTGTTGAACACAGAAGATGACGCTGAGAGAAATAAATGCCATATTATGGAAACCAGTTTTATATCACAGTTGTAGTACTTTCTACATGACATGTGTAACCGTAGCCTCTGTTGTTGATGTTCCTCTTGTATCCTCTTCTTGTCTTCATACCTACACTATTACTATATCTTATCTGAGTTCATTGGAAATCATGAATACTGATATTTGAACAAGGAAAGTGAAAGGATATACCAAAATCAAGAGACACATGATAACAAGACAAATGACTTCAAAAGCAATACTTACAAAACTGTTTTGTGTAAACCACCTCAAGCACTCATGGGGAATGAAGGAAATGGGGCGTGGGGAGGGGAAATGTGGGACTACTAAAAAAACAAGACAATAAATGTATCCAATGCCTAAGATACGAAACTGTAACCTATCTGGACATCATTTTGACAATAAATAAGAAAAAATTATTTTAAAAATACAGCTTCATTTCTGAGTTTCATATTCCATTTCAGTTTTCTTCAGGGTTTTCTATATACCAGTACCACCTGATTTTGTTATGATGGCTATATAATAGATCTTGACACGGCACTTTTAAGAATAACGAAAGGAAGGCAAGAAGACTCCCAAATGGGTAAGATAAGGATTCCACAAGAAATATTGCCTGAATAATCCAGGACATCCAAACAATCAGAAACAACTATTTCCAGAAACTATATTCACTAAAGAATGAATACTTTAGGGAAACAGGTAGATTTTTACAGAAATATAAACTGTCCAACCTGAGGCAAGAACATATAAATCAATTAAATTACCGCATGAATTATGATGAGATACAGGAAGAAATGAAATTTCTTCCAATATAAAAAAGGCAATCACCGCAGAATTCTATAACACTTTCTAAGAAAGGGGAAAACACCAATATTCTCCTAGTTCTTCCGTGAAGTTGATGCAGAGCGAGAAACCCCAAACCTGTTCCTTGAATCATATACAATCATAAAACCAGGAAAAGTTCCCCCAAAAAGATATTTCAAAAAAATCTCACTTAGGAACAAAGATGCACAACTCCTCCTCCTAATATTACCTAGCACAATCCAAAAACAGATTTTATAAGTCATGCATCATGGGCAACTAGCCTTCATTCCACAACTGGAAGCCTGCTATAGCACATTCTTAACTTTTAATGCAATTCACCAAATTGACATAGGTAAGATGAAGAATCACATCATTCTTGAAGTGGCTGCTCCAAACCTTCAATGTTACAACACAGCAATAGATTTTCAAAGCCCTGAAGAAAATAGGATTAGAAAGACCCTTTTTAAAACAATGAAAGCCATATATATGAGAACAACTGCAAATGTCATACCAAATGGGAAGAACTAAAACCATTTTCTTGAAAACCAGGAACAAGACAAGGGTAATACCTCTCTCTTCTCCGATTTAATATATTTCTGGAATCCTTAGCCATAGCAAGAAAGCTCCAAATAGGGAGGATCCAAATAGGGAGAGAAGATGTGAAACTTTCCTGATTTGCTGATATTATGTTTTTATACCTGAAGGACCCAAATAAATCTCCTGCAATTCCTAGACCTAACAAACCGTTTTACCAAATAGCAGACGGTAATTTGCAACAGTCAAATATTATAACTTGCTAATATATTCATACAAAGGGGATTCAAGAAACGATTCCCTCCAAAACCTACACACCAATCAAAAATTTCGCCATGGATCTAAAAACAGATTACACTGAAGAGGAAATAAAAATGATATTGAAATATATAAACATAACCATCATCATTGGCAGTATCTGATATGCAAATAAAAACAACCCTGAAATAACATGTTTCCAATGTCAGAATGAGTAATTATCTTAACTCAGGCAACAACAAGTGCTGGAGGGAATTCCCAAAAAGAGGAAATGTACTGCTCTGTTGCTGGGAATGTAAACTACTTCAACCACTCTCGAAAACAGAATGTAGATTCTTCAAAAGAACAGCCGTGGCACAGCACATGATTCATTCTGAGCAACAGGATCCAGGATATGACTAGAAAACATGCACTTCTGTACAATAATAATTTCTCTGACGAGTGGAGTATTTCACCTCAGCACAGATATTCTGATGCTTACTACCAAACTAATATGCCTTTGGAGAAAATTCTCTATTAAAGAGTCTCCTGTGTTTGTTGGCCAAAGGATGCCCCTTTGTCATGAGACTCTCCTCCACCCTCCGCCACACATATTGAACCTCCTTGGGGAGACTTGTTTGCCCAGCTGCTCCAGCGAAAGCTTTTCTCAGTTAAGTGGGAAGTCAATAATCTATAATAATTAGTCTTGAGGTAATATTAGCAAGTTAATAAAGTTCTACGTTGAATAATTTGATCCTTTGTTGTAGAGCTGACAAATTGTAGTAGCAACACCCTTCGTAGTAGCAACAACCTTTGAGGTAGCAACATCTGTTACAGTAGTGACATCCACAACTTTGGTGTTTATATGAATATATTTATGCATTAATTTTACTCTTGAAATTGTGAATTGATTTCTAAACCAATATAAACCCTGGCCTTGCTAAATAAAAGTGTGCATTGGACCACTCTCCTTTGCATACCCTGTGTCTTGACTATGGTTAGAAATACACCGGACCAACAACTGACTTCCGGATCCAAGGACCTGATAATTGATCCATAGGAGATTGCTGAACTGCGTTTGAGCTCTCTCTAGAGTGTAGGTGAAAGATATTTTGATTGAAAGGAGAGAGGTGAACTGAGTGGTGAGCTCCTGATATATAAAATGTTACAGGTTTATGGGACAAGCTAAATCTACTCTTTTTTCTAATCTTATTGACCATGTACTGAAACTTAACAGAGCTACGGTCTTGTGTTCACAATTAGATGAGTGCATGCAGGTGGTAATGGAGTATAATCCGTGGTTCCAGGAGGAAGATACTTTAGACTTAGAATTCTGGGAAGGAGTAAACAATAATGTGTAAAAGGCATATCAGTGTGGGGAAAAGGTTCCAGATACATTTTGGTCTAATTGTGCATTAATATGTACAGCTCTAATTATCATGCTTGCGATGCTGTGGTAAGATCAGCTGCTGAACTGGAGGTAGATGTGGAGAAAGCTATGAAGGTTTATAGTTTGTCCAAGGAGGCAAAAACTCAAAGTGGGCAGGAGTTAAAGAGATGGCTACACCTGAGCAATCTCTTGCCAGTTCTGCTAGAGAAAAGGTAGAGCCAAACTACCTATGTTTCTTCAGAAAATGAAGCCACTCTAAATAGCTCAGCAGGGCAGTCAGTGTGCTAAAGAGGCTCTCCATATCTGCCACGGACTTCAGCGGGGATGAGTCTTATAAAGAAAAAAATTTTTGCTGCAGCGCCTGCCTTTCCTTTTCTGTTCTTCAGATTCTGACTCTGAGGACTTTGTTCCGCTCCCTCACTATCAACGGTTCCCCATTATTCGACCCCCTTGAGTCGATGGAGATGCTCAGCCCCTTCATTAAGAAAGTATCAATATGGTTTATATCACTCAGCTGTGGAAGGCGGTAACCTTATATGCACCACAGGCGCTGAAGTTAAAGAGTTAATGTTGACAACTGTTTCTGCTTTTTAAAATTTGGCTCCTGAGGATTTGAAGATTATGTGTAGGGCATTATTAAAACCTCAGGAATATCTATAATGGTTAATGTGGTAGAATGATGTTGCATCTGCCAGAGCAGGCTAAAATGCTCACTACCTAAATGCCGCCCTTCACAAAATACCGCATGATATATGAATAGGCAGTGGGGATTATAAGACCCAGAATCAAGTAAATACTCCAAAGGAGATTGACCAGTGGCTGCAGGAGATATGTCTAGAGGCATTGGGTTGGGTATGTACCACAGTAAAAAGGATGGTTCTTAGGCCTGCTTTATTCAATGGGCCTAGGAACCCTACTTTGACTTCATATTGCGCCTTCAGAAAAACATCCATAGAACAGTACAAGGTGCTGCTGTTCACGATCAATTAATTAAATTACTGGCAATTGACAATACTAATGAAGATTGTCAGTCTGCTTATCTACCTGCTAAGGAGATTGGGGAGGTACTTGCATATTTCAAGGCGTGTCGGAATGTATTTTTGGACACTCAAAAGATGAAGCTATTGGGACAGTCTCTGGGTGCCAGTGTGAAAGTACCCAAATTCGGGAAATTAAACTGTTTAGACTGTGGGGACAAGGGCATACTGAAATGAATTGTGTAAAAATGAAACTGGCAAATACAAACTCGCCTAGGAAATTCCCTTTCTACAAACGTGGGGTGCATTGGGCCCAAGAATTTTTATCTAAAACTGACATTGGTGGACATATGCTTCCCCTTTCATCGGGAGCAGCACAGGGAGAAAGTACAAGGTGTTCAGGAAAGGGGGCAAAGTGCAAGCCTCATGGTCGCATTCCTATGAAGGAGCCTTCCCCACCATCTTTTCGTTACAACCAGCCCAGATTGGGAGTGCCACAGTGGACCTTTTCTCAAGCCCATTCTGAACTTTCCCTGCTAATTTCCAGAATTAGAACTTGCATATACGGTCCCTTGCCATGGGGGACTTGGGGCCTTCTTCTGGAGCATTCCAGTTTCATTGCTAAATGGGTGTTAGTTGTACCAGGAGTAACTGACTCTGACTACATAGGACAAATTCAAATCCTTAAGACCTCCCCTGTACCTTATGATATTAATTCTGGTGATCATATTGCACAATTGATTTTCTTTGCTTACATATTTATATCAACTTCTGCAAACCCTTATCAAGGAGGTTTTGACAGTATGAAATATCAATGTGTTTTCTGGATTTTCAATGAAGCATACAAACCACCTTGTTGTAAATTTTATATAGGAAAGAGGCATTGCTAGCTACTGGCTAAGACATCACAATAATCATCCAGATTGAATGGGCCATCGGGGCAGCGTGACACAACCTATCAAATGCAGAATAAAAGGTGTCAGTAGTACACTAGATTCAGTTATTAAGCAAAATCTTGAATATCAGTATATTACTGATGGTGAAGGCCAACATTCCATTTTTGATCCATAATTTTTGTAAGTACCTATTAACGTAATTGTACTAGACGTCTTTGAACAGTGGGGAGCTCATTTTGTTTTCCCTTGATGTTCAGATGCATGTCTTTCTCAGTAAGATTACTTAATTGGCAGACAGATTGTGTAGTTTGCCGTGAGCAAAGGCCCTTATCTAAGGAAAAGTTGGCGGCCACAATGCAAGTTGTTGGAGATAAGTTAGCTTCAAATCATATTGAGGTTTCTATCTCTACCTGGAACTCTCCTATTTCTGTTATTAAAAAGAAATCTCACAAATGCAGATTGCTCACGGATTGTCGAGCTCTAAATGCAGATTTGACGCCTATATTTTACAACATGGCCTGCCCCAATCATGTATGATTCCTTTAAATTGGCATATTATACTAAGATTTGCAAGATTGTTTCTTTACTATTTTCTTATTTCATGAGGACCTGTCATGCTTTGCTTTTACTTTAAGTCGGATTAATCTCCAAGGACCCCATGGAAGGTTTAAATGGAAATTATTGCCACCAGGCATGATGAACTCACCTACTATGTGTCAAACTTTTGTAGCCAGAGCACTAGAACCTATTAGGAAAAGATTTGCTCATTTTTCATGTATTCATTATATGGATGACTAATTATTTGCTGCACCTAATAAAGATATTCTATCAGACTTATTACAAATTTTGCCCTTCCACTTGCAAGAAAATGGTTTATTAGTTGCCCCTGATAAAATCTGGACAGAGGAGCCATTAAAGTATCTAGGATATTTAGTTTAAAAAAAACAAGCAATTATTCTCCAATTTATAAAAATTCGTACTGAAAAATTAAATACTCTTGATTTTCAAATGTTACTAGGGGACAATAATTGGCTTCATCCTTCCTTAGGCATTCCCACATATGCTTTGCATAATGTATTCTCCATTCTTCAAGAGGATTTAACTTTAAATAGCCCTTGGGTATTAACTAGTGAGGAAAGTCAGGAATTACTTTTAGTAGAAAAACCCCTGACTCAAAATTTCATATCCCGGGTAGATTTTTGTGTCCCTAATGGGCTATTAAATCTACTTACAAAGTCTACCCCACAGGGGGAATAGCACAGTTCAACAAGAGTTTGGTAAGTACCAGGCACACATTGTCTGAAATGTAAAGCACATGTCTGGAGATAATCAGCTTTATTATCATGCAAGGCTGTAAAATGTGCCTGCAAATCAATGGGGAGGACAACATCTTGATTATCATCCCCACACCTAAATAACAATTCAAATTTGCATTACAATCCTCTGATCTCCTCCCTTTTTCATTGAATGGCTTTCATGAAGAAGTTTTATACCAATTACCTTCTAGTCCTTTAAGAAATTATTTCAATAACAAATTTATATTACTGATAATATTTAACTTTCTAAGGCCATTCTAAATTCGCCAAATATTTTTGAAGATAGCACCAAAAATAACAAATGTGCTTTTTGGACAGAAGGTAAATATCAAGTTTTCCTCACTCCCTGGCAATAGGCACACAAAATGAATCACAGGCTGTTATATACGCTTTACAGAATTTCTTAATAACTTTCAATTTAATCACTCAGTCGACTTGTGCAGCACATGTTCTATGCAATATATATTCTGTTGTTATTTATCACATAAACCCCCCCACTAGATTCACTATTTAAACAATTCAAAGCCAGTAATGCCAAAGACAGCATTTACTGTATGTCATTCACATTCTTGCTCATTCTAATTTGACAGGTCCCATGGCACGTGGTAATTTTCATGTAGATGATTTAGTCCCTTTTATTTCGGCAAAAGAAGACCATGCATCTTGGCACTCTAATGCAGGTCATTTACCTGTCACATATAAAATTCCTTTTAGGGTTGGGATTATGTCCTATTGGCAAGAATGCTTGCCTCATATACATGAAGACATGGGTTTGATTCCCTAGGGCCACATACATAGAACATGGCCAGATGTGGCACTGTGGTTCAAGTGGCAGCGTGCTAGCTAGCCTTGAACAAAAAATAACCAGGGAGTGTCCTCAGGCCCTGAGTCCAAGACCAAGGTCTGGAGTAAATAAAATAAAATTCTTTTTAAACAACCTAAGCAAATTATTGCTAACTGTCCTACTTGTTGACCTTTGCATTTACAAACCCTTCCCCTTGGTGCTAATCTTCAAGGCCTGGCTCCAAACAATAATTGGCAAATGGATGTAACACACATCCCTGAATTTGTCTGCCTACAAGATGTGCTTGTAACTATTGACACATTCCTTTTTTGGGAGGGGCACAGCTCTAACTGGTGAAAAATGGACTCAGGTCATTCAACACTTAGAAGAAACATGTGCAGTCATGTAGATTTCTTCTCAAATAAAAACTAACAATGGATCAGCTGAATCCAGTAAATAAGTGAAAATATATTTAGAATTTCGAAATATCTTCCATGTTACATCAGTTGAATATAAACCTCAAGGTCAAGGTAGAGTAGAATGAGCTCACTGTACTTTGAAAAGACAAATTAAAAAGTAAAAGATGTTGAATATGTATAGTACTGAGGAGTATTCCACATCTATGAATAGCCTTTATAAAATAGACTGAGCTGTTATTGCAGAAGCACTATTTGTTCTTAAGTTTTTAAATTTGCCTCAAGGAGATGTTTTGGTCAAAGCCAAGCAACACTTCCTAACTCCATGTATGTTAATCAAGCCACATCCTGTTTGGATTAGATTGGGGGTTGGGTTAGATTGGGCCCCTTGGCAGTGTTAATCCAGGGGCTATGGAATGCTTATGTTTCTACAGTAGATGTCCAAAACTTCTGGCATCACTCTGCTGAGTCCGACAAGGAGTGCCCCCAGAACACAAAGATTAGGGTAAGACATCCTCATCTATGCTATGAGACCATCCCAATCCAAGCCATGGCTGCCCACAGTCTCCATAAAAATACTCACAGAGGAAGGACAGCCCCTTTTCCCTTATGGGGACAGGTAAAAGCGCTGTCTCACAAAGCCCAAGAGGTAGTGCTATCTACTGAAAAAGTGCTGACTCTGGAACACCTGCCTATGTGTGCTATGTTAACCTGTGTCTTGTAACTCTATGGCAGGGGCTAATTCAGACGTATTGTATTGGACCAGTATCTTTAAACCACCCTTATTACATCAAGATTTGTGGACCAAATCCCCAGTCTCTGCATCTATATCTAGTCCTGACTTAATCTCTCTCTGTTATCTGTCTGGCATTCCAGTCTATCCTATGGAAGAAGGACAAGATTCTAACATCTCTTACTCTCAGTTCTCTAAAGCTATCTGTCTCGGCAATTCTCCATGTTAACCCTTAGATATCAATATTTTTAATTCAACATGGAGGTTTATAGAATCCCAGTAGAACTCGGCTGGTTAGACTGTCCTTTTGGTCTGTGAGATCTCACACCTATAAGATACACATCTCTCCTAGTCCTTTTGGTTTGTGGTTACAAAACTGCACCAAACATAATTTTGCTCCTGAAAAGCTATACAATCTCATACTCCATAAACCAATTATGAGCAGCAGTGGAGTTGCTCAATCTTACATGTCTTCTATGCTATCTTACATGTCTTCTATGCCATGTCTGAATTTGAAAGTGAGATATCCTCCAAAAGTAGTTTGCTGTTATAGAATTATTTTCCACTTAATATCTTTGGGAATATCCTTTTATGTGACTCCATGGTAATTCAAATTTTGAAATCCAGGATGAATATACCTGAGTGTTTCCATGGTAATTATTGTAGTAGGAAAGAACCTGAATGTGTAACAGGTGAAAATTGAGCACAAAATATTTCCTTCAATTTTGTCTCCAAATATTATGGAAATCATTACCTGGCTACTTTGGTATCTCTTGTGCTAATCAGTTTATACTGAGCCATTTTGATAAACATTTCAATTTTTATGTGTAATTCATTTCTGAATGTTGGTCATATTTTTAGTTTCACACGTGGAAATAGTGTTCCAACTTATATCACTTGCATCCATGGCAACATCAATAGTGAAATATCTTCATTAATTAGGGTAGCATACATGATTATGTTAATTTAGTAGGAGTCATGTACACCTAGGTATGGCTCAGGGCACCTTGTTAGGACTGTAGAAAACATGGTCTTCTATTGAATCCAGTCTGAAATAAAGTCTTTGTTGATCCACTTAGAACACAAACATTCCCAGTATCATCTGCATATAAGAATATTAATGCGTTTTGCCTTTTAAATATTTTGCAAACCATATATACTCATTACAAACTGCAAACAATGGCCTGTACACGAACTATTCAAACAGCAGTTAACATGCATATATATTATGAAATTATAATCAATTTCTCTACACTGTCTTAAATATTTCTATTATATGATTAAACGCTTATATAGCTCAAGTACTTGGACATTGCACACTTACAAATGAAGATGCATTTATTGATTATGATTAAGGACAGAGTGACCCATGATAGCTCTTAGAATTGTCCTTGAAGTTGGTTGAATTACATCATTGCAAATTTTCCCAGTTTTGATAGTATTCTTAAATTGGGTCATGATACAATCTGAAACAGTCCATTTATTTTGTAGCCTGTTGTACAACAGCCCTTAGAAGGCAAAATAGAGCCAGACACTTAAAGAATCATACGAATAAAATATTTCAAATGATATTCATAAGTTTTCTTTATTTGGTTTCAAAAAGCCCAGAGTCATTATGGAATACCTGTTACAGTCCTTGGTATTTCCCATGGGCTCATAAAAGAGAGGTATTCCAACCCTTTGTTTAGCCTTATATCATGACCAACACTTTAAATTGTAAATTGATGGGCCTCAATATAGAAGTGATACAGTGTCTTTTGTTACAAAGCACATGCAAAACCCACTTTAAGCATTTAACCCAGACGTCTAATTTATATAAATAAATATATGACTAGCAAACGAAGAAAGCTTTTATGTCCAATTACTATGAATCATTAACTCATATCTTTGGATAAAGTACGTTTTTTGGTACATTGCCTGATAAATTTGCTACACTAATTCTTAAGCTAAATCAATATTATACTTCTGTTTGCTCACAGTAAATCAATTTACTTTTCCTTCATATTTTAATGTCAATGCCCACTGCTGCTGTTACAATAAAAATAATATATGGATTCTTTGTCATAGTGCAAAACTCATGACGCTATTTTCTCTTCTTTAATCTGTGATTCCTTGTGATTTCTATTTGAATAACAAACAGGATGAAAGCTCAAGAATGCAGAGTGATAAGGGAATTTAGATTCTAATTTAAATTCTTGGTTGATTCCTTCTTGTGAGTCCAGTGTAAATGTAAATGTAAGTATGTTCTTCCCTGCTGTCACTTGCTTGTTCCAGCAAGTTATTCTGGGAGAGAACAATAAAAATATCCTAGTCAACCTGCAGATTGATGAGAGTACCTGTGAAACTTTAGACATGTACTTAGAGTTTTGTTCTAGCCTTCGTAAGACACTTTTGCTATAATGATGCTTTCTTTTTACATTTGCGGTTTGGATCAAAGTTTAGGCAGAGAAATGTAGGTCAAATATTATCAATTTGATTTGAAATCTTAGGATTATGATTTCTTATGTACTCGTAATTATTTACTATTTTTGGCCTGAGACTAGGTGACATTACATGTTTTGTGTCTCTGTATGTATAACCTAGGGTATGGTTTGTGGAAATGTGCCCGGGTCCTTAATATAATGAGTATTCATTGATTCACCTGTACAAGTACCTCCAAGTGGGTCAAGACACACAAGTGTCCAAGTATAGTTTTCCAGATGCTGTCCAATTAATTGGTTTCAGTGTATATGGAAGTTAAGAAAGCAGGGAATTCCTTCATGATAATAGGCATTTGTTCAATTTGCAGTACCTCTAGAAGATCCAAGGATGTGTCTAATGTTTGTAGACACAATACAAACATATGTTAGCACTCTATGCATCGAATGAAAAAAAATGTTTTTTTATTTATGCCTTTGCAGAAATAATCAGTTGCCCCACCGTGTTCAGTTCAACAAGTATTTCTCCTTGTCTTATCTATGACTAAAAATAATTTTAAAAAAAGTCTAACCATATGAATGTCTTTTGATTTCCTCTAATAATTGAGACAAGCACTCTTGCAACTAGGCCATATTCCCAGCCCTCCCCTAATCATTTAAACCTCCAATTTGGTTACAGTGTATATTCTTTACAGTGAATTCTGACATAAGTGGAGGTGTTTCTTTCCTTATAGAAGTATATCACTTAATATTTGAGAAAGCACAGTTAGGTAGGAGAAATGCAATTATGATCATTAAATGGAAATCTAAGTACGTTAACATGTAAAGTCCTCCTATGATTGTTCTTCAGTTACTTTTACATGAGTCTGATATGTTTCATTTCATGATGTATTCTTGCATGTAAGAAAGTATCACCAAAATACCTCTTTAAAAGAGAACGTTAATTTATGTGACATTATGTAAACATCAATTTGGTGAGCCAAACACTTCTGGGAGTTTTTGTAAAAAGAAAAAATTCAACTCTGTGAGCTTTTCTTACTACGAAAGATTCTCAATATCGAAATAATTTCAGTGTGTGACAATTTGCAAGGATTCTTTGACTTCTTTAAATAGGACGATTTGCAAGACCGAATGAATGGGAAATGTGGTGGGGAATAGAGCAGAAAGGGCTCACCAAGTGAATTGGGTAATGAGCAGAACAAGCTGAGCTAATCAAGGGACTTAGGAAGAGATATATCACAGGAAAAGAGGAACAGATTACAGGAAGCATAAAGAAAGAGAGGTATATGCATATAATACCATTTTGGGATGAATTGCTTTACAATTACTAAGCATAGAGGACATAAGAATTTTGAGAATTGAATGTGACACTGAGCATGAGGAAGAGACGTCTGTTTATTTTACTTTATAATATTATTAAGAATTACTAACACATAAAGTTAATGTGTAAATAATTAAGAATTTGAGGGAGTGGTTTGAGGGGTGAAGCAGAGGGATGAAGGGAGAAAAATCAGGAAGGGATAGCAGGTATGAGAAGAAATGCATATGTAATCACTATATGAAGCATGTTTCTGTAACCCCACTGTATATCATCCTGAAAATAAGAAAAAAAAATGTAAAAAATTAAGTGTAAATGCATTTTGTGTTGGGAAACTAGATTTTTCTATGTATCCAAAAAAATAACATTCAAAATGTATTAAAATTTGTGCATTGTTGGAAATATTACAAGTGTTGGTAGATAATCAGAAAGAAGAAAATTTTTGATTCTGTGTGTGTTTGTGTTTGTGTTTGAGTGCGTGAGTGTGTTGTGCCTAGTCTTTTGAAGTTATGTCTCATGGTGATCAACATAGAAATGCATTGCTAAGACAGGGTATATAAAATTTGTCAAACGTGGAAATTCCTCCCTCATTTTTCTCTTGTTTCACTTTCCAATCAACTGTTCACTATCTTTGAATGGTTAATTACAACTATTTCTATTTCTTTGTTGCATTCCTTTACCCTTTGTACTTCTCACAGTGTGAAGAAGTCATTTCCTTACTACGATAAAGAAAGAGACAATAGTAAGAGCTCCATGGTCTACTACAGCGACACCTGGTTTACAAACACAGAAAATTAAATCAAAAGAAATAATTTCAAATAAGGATTTCTAAATAAAAATAAAGAAACCTCCGGATTCCATATATTTGAGATCATTACTATTACCATGATTGTTTGTGATTATTTCTCCATAGTATTGAGAAACTGTGATACTCTGCATGGAAAATCCTAGGCATGTATGCCATTTTTACCACTCAGTGAATCCATTGTATCTGTTTGCCGCTGGTTCACTTCATACGACATAATGTTTTCCTAAGGCTTTCTATTTTCTTAGAAATGTGAGGATGTCATTCTATCTGAAGAAAGCCTCGATTCTACTATGAATATAAAACCACTTTCTGTTGTTCCATTCATCAACTGATGGCCAAAAGAGTTGGTTACATATGTTGGCTATTTGAGAGAATGCTGCAATGATCATGATCATGGTGGAAGTTTTAGCATGGAATTCTTTATGATCTTTACAGTGAATGCCCACAATTGAGATTGCTCGATCATAATCTATGTGTATATTTTATTGCAGATTTGGTGTACTGCTTTGCAGAGTGTCTAAAGAATTTTATTTATTTGAGTTTCAATTATATTTTGTATTTGAGAGCCCTATTTTTTTAGTAGCTACTGCATATCTTCTCTCATATTCTGTGCTCTCCTCTCTGTTCATAATTTATCATTTGGAGCTTAGCAATTCCATGGACGTCTTTTTGTACAATACTGTGATATAATGTGGTTGTTAGATTTTATAGAAATCTGTTAATCTGTGCTCAGAAGCCATAGTGTTTTTCCTCGTTCTTCTTGCATATTTATTGAATCCATATTACCTCGAGTCCCTGATCCAATTAGAATTTTTAGTGTTGTGAGGAGACACACATTGATGTACTTTTGGTTGGCGGAAGAGTTTAAAGTATTCTGCCTTAACATTTCTTGAAAAGGCTGTGCTTTTCTATCCAATTCTTTTGTCTTAATTATAAAAAACCAAGGTGTCATAGGTGTATATGTTGACTTCTCTGTCTTCAAACACATTTTCTTGATTTTTGGACTTTTGTTGTACCAGGACCAAAAAGATTTTCAACCTGAAGCTTCCAAAAGTTTGAAAGTAGATATTAACATACCTCCAGCACTGTTCTTCCTGCTATGGAGTGTTTTGGCATCAACAAACTGAATTATCCTCAATGTTCAGATATTCCTGTTTCTAGAAAAGCGGAACGCAAAATCCACTGAGAAAAGAGCAACTTTCATTTAATGGACACAATACTTTTACTTTTGCTTTCTACAGAGAAACATTTGGTAAAGGGGAATTTTAAATAACTGACTCTTGTACATGTTGAAACACTGTCCTACACTCTGTCCCAATACTCTGTTACATATCCAAGGTCTGGAAAATTACTCTATTCTTTCTTGCCATGTACCAGAGATTAAATGGAAGGAAGTGGAACTCTCCACAAGAATGCTATGAAATTCATGTGATGTCACTCAAGAGCACGTTCTGTCATTTGGAAAAGCTGTAGGAAATAGGATTATGCCAGGCAATCCTGAATTGTTTATCAATTACCTCAATATTCTTCCAAGTAATTATGTCGTGGTGTAGATAACATATAGATATGTAGATACAAAGATACTGACAGATAAATCTATACACACGTACAAAGGCTTTTCCTTTCTACATTAAAATATTTTTTACAAGTAGCCACCAGAGTTTCCCAACAATATTTACCTTACACTTTGTGGTCGATATGAAATTTGTTTGAACGAATCAAAATCTGCCATCTGCTATGTGCTATGTGCTAACTGCTATGTGCTATGTGCTATCTGCTATGTGTGCTATGTTGTTGCTGGTTGGAATATTCTGTAGATGTCGGTTAAGTCTAGTTGATCTACGCAGGTTTTTAGTTCTGTGGTTTCTTTGTTCAGTTTTTGGTGTGTTGATCTGTCCAAAGGTGATAGTGGAGTGTTAAATTCCCAGTTATCAATGTGTTTGTGTCTGTGAATGATTTTAGAGTCATTAGTGTTCGTTTGATGAAGTTGGGTCGTCCTGTATTTGTTGTGTAGATATATAGGATGGTTATATCCTCCTGTAGCAGAGATCCCTTTATTAGAATGTAGTAACCTTCTTTCGTTCTTTTTAATGTTTTTAATTTGAAGTCACTTTTATCTGATACTAGGATTGCAATGCCAGCGTGTTTATAGAGGCCATTGGATTGACAAATTTGATTCCTGCCTTTCACTTTTACGAGATGTTTACTATTGCTGGATAGATGTGTGAGCACTGTTGAAGACCTCATGCCTACCTTACAAGGCACTGTTGTGTAAATCTTTGCGGTTAACAATTATATACAGATACCTTGTATACCTGTATATAATATGAGATTTTTGTTCCTGAAGAATACAATTTTGATATAACAACAAATCCTGCACCCTGTACTCAGTAGTTATGTATTTACTGTTACAATCATATGAGTAACTTTTGTTACTGTATTAAAATCTTTTTGGACTGGCAGGCTTTGTTTTGAACCCATTTGATTCACTCGGTTTAAGCAGGGATTCCCTCTACCCAATAACCTGAGATCAATGGAATCTGGAGTTCCTGTAATTAAGGAGGGTCAGTTAGCGGCAGTGAAGAGAATAGAGTAAAATATTATGGGGGAGGGTCATGATTTTGGTTTAATTACAGTGACGTGGAAATGTGGAGAATAGTAGAATTGGTAGAAAGAAGAAGTTTAAAAAGATAGACAATTCATTTAACAGAGAAGAGTGGAGGTGTTATTCCTGGAAAGTGTTTTGAAATAAAGAGAATGTGAAGAGGAAAATAAAGAAAAAATAGTGGAAGACAAATGCACAAAACAGAGAAATTTTTTTTTAAAAAAGGGAAAAATAAAAACCAGAAAATCGAACAAGCAAAACAATTTTTTGCTAAAAACAAATAGGTAAAAAAAGAATATAAAAACCAAATGACATTGCAGAAATGGGAAAAAGCACAATAAAAGCATAAAAAAACATGGAAAAGAAAATGGAGTCTTCCTTGTTTGGATGGGCTTTTTAGTCTCTGGTTTCCTTGCGATGGTCAGCAGTATATTTTGCTGCTTGCCATGTTTGACTTGCTTTCAGTTTCTGGGGGTGGATCTACTTTGAACTGCATCCCTTGTTGGTGAGATCCTGGGTCGCTCTGGTTCACACAGCTTGCAAGTGGGACTTCGGTATCCTCTGTGGATGGGGCACATGCACAGTTTTGGGAACCCTGGCTCCACTACTCTGCAGTGGGGCCATTGCTTTCACTTTCAATTTAGAAATTTCAACAGTCAAGTCACCTCTCGCTGAGTCATGGCCTAGGATGACCCTCCTACCGGGGCAGGGGTCCTTCTCCTGGCCAGAGCTAGCTCTCCCTGATTGGTCCCTCTTGCCTTTTTCAAAGATGGCCCATTCATCCTTGCTCTCTGAAGGCCTAATTTTTTTCCACTCTGGTCTGAACCTATGCCAGTGATAAAGATGGCACTTTGCTCTAGCAATGGTGGAAGGGCTAAGCTCCAGATACTCCTTCACGGGTGACAGTGAGGATGTCTTTATAGAGGTACTCACACTTTTTCTGCTATTTCAGACTTTGGGTGCTCAGTCTGCAATCCTGGTCTGTCTGCTGTTGTCTGGAGGATTTTGTCCCTGTTGCTGTTGTGTGCTTTAGGTGCATGGAGTATGGGGAAGTGTGTGGGCGCCAGCACTGGCTTGTTGGTGCACCATCAACTGGAACAAAAATCTGTGTTTTCAGGCCAGCAAGGTATATTTTTCTTCCTGGCCAATATCGCTGTACAGTTATAACTTACTTGGGCTGTCTTTCTAGGAATAAGATTTTCTCTGGTGGGGCAAAACAGTAATGTCAAAATGTGTTTACCTAGGGCTCTGCTGCTACTCCAGCATCTTCTCAGAAGTGAATTGGAAATCCTTCATGATTCTGCTTTGATAAGATTGAAGACGTGGAATAATTTCGATACTCTTATATTTTCTGAAACTCTGTCCATGGACAATGTAAGTATATATTTTGGAGTATGCTACACTTGATGCTTAGAAGAATCTGTTTTTGATAGCTGTATGTTGAAAACCTTTGAATAAGTCTGTTACATTCATGTGGAAAATGGATGTACTTCTACACTATCTCTGTAATCTTATCTGAGTATTTTGGAAACCGTGTATACTGGTATTAGAATTAGGAAATTGAAAGGGAATACCAAAATTGAGATACATAGGGTAAAAAAAGAGAAACAACTAAAAAAGCAATACTTGCAAAACTGTTTGGTTAAAATGCACTGAACACCGCAGTTGGGGAATGGAAAGGGGGAGGAGGGAGGAAGGTATGAGGGACAGGGTAACAAACAGTACAAGAAATGTATACAATGCCTAACGGATGGAATTGTAACCTCCCTGTATATCAGTTTGATAATAAAAATTTGAAAAAAAAAAAAAGAACCACATCAGCGGTATCAACATGCCTGATTTCAAGCTTTATTACAAAAGCATTATTAAAAAAATACAACCTTCTATTGCCAAAAAGGTGATGCCTGATGAATACAATATGGCAGAACACCTTCAAAGAAACCAGAGACTTGCAGTCAGCTGATATTTTACCAAGGAATGAGAGACATACAATAGAAAAATTAGCATCTTCAATTATTGGAAATGGGAAAAAAGGATCACCACAGGAAAAAAAAATCAAAGCTGATCCTAGCATAATAGCAGCACCGATGTCAACTCAAAATGGATTAAGATTTCAACATCAAATGTGAATCCTCATAACTATAATAGAACAGAGTAGCAGAGACATCAGGTCTTCCAGGCCTAGGGAGGAACTTCCTGAACAGAGTCTGACGCACACAACAGATTGATGAAAGATTGGAAAATGGGAGTACATTAAAATAAAAATTTCTGCACAGCTAAGGACATGGTCATGAAAGCAGACAGACAGCCAAACAGCAATGTAACAGACAAATATGATAAAAGGTTAATGTTTCTTACATACAGGGGACACAAGAAACTAATCCCTCCTAAATCCAACAATTCAATCATGAAGTTCGCCATGGATGTGAAAACAGACTTCCCAGAAGAAGAAATAAAAATGGTAATGACACACAGAAACATAACAACCATCAATGGAAGTAAGTGATATGTAAATAAAAACAACACTGAAATAACATCTTCCCCAAGTCAGAATGAGATATATTCTGACCTCAAGCAACAAGTGCTGGAGTTGACTCCCTGAAAGAGGAAATGTACTGAACTGTTGTTGGGAATGTAAACTACTACAACCACTCTTGAAAAGAGTATAGAGTAACTTGAAAAGAACACGCAAGGCATTGCATATGTCCTATTCTGAGCAACAGCATCCAGGATATGACGAGAAAACATGCACATCCACATTTATGTTGCACGCTTCAAAAGAGCCAAGAAATGGAAACAAATCCAATGTCCCACTATACATGATTGGATCCAAGCAAATTGTATCTCTGTACAAGGGAATCCTACACAATGATTAGAAAATATTTGGAAAAATGTATTCATTGGGACACAAGCCTGGAACATAGAATGGAACTTTGGCTGGCTGATATGTGTATGTTAGAAATAAGTAACACAGACATGATAAAGAAAGCAGGTACCAATTCACGGGGAGACAAGGAACGTGCTTGAGAGAAAGGTATCCAAAAGTGACACACAAACACTAATATTTATGTACATAAATTCAGATGGATATCTATATAATACCCAATCTGCAAGGAATTGTTTTATAGTTAATATTACTAGAGGCTTTAGAGATGAGATTGACAATAGACATTAAGGATATAATTTTTTGTTTTGGAAAAAAAATGAAAAAGGAAGTTGTTTGTGCAAGAGGACAATGTGAAGGACAGAGGCAGAAAAATGAGCAAGGAAATAACAGCTGTGAGAAGAAATTTATGCACATTATTCTCTCACCTCAATACTCCCTCAAAATTTCCTTGATTCCTTGTTAAAATTTCTTCATCTATCCTTTGTATACATTATTGGTAAAATGAAATTGTGGTTAGCGAGTAACTTAAACTCCTATTACCCTAGCAAAAGCACCATAACTGGAAGTAAATATTATCAGTTGAACTGGAGAATTTTGAAGCTCTCTTTCTAATTCTGATCTATTAGATAGAGATAATGAGCCAAATTTGGTATACAACATCGAAGTTTTGAAACAATTGGAACATGTCAACACTAGTGATACAGAATTATGTGAATATTCACATAAATTTTAGATAATAAGGGATGCCATATGATTTGATTAAATCTTCTTTTTCAAACCTACTGATAATCGAGACACAAATGTCCTTGGTCAAACAGGGCTGGTAGTAAACAAATTCTTCTGTTTTCTCTTTTAGAATAGCAAAATCAATTTATAAGCCACATATTTGAAATCAAGTTCAAAGACATGAACAAGACATACACAGCTAATAAGGGAGAAAAGAACATGAATCATACTAGAAAATGGAGAGCATAGTCCCAGTTCTCTGATTTACTATGAACCACATAATCATAACTGAGCCTACTTTCCCTGATCTTTTTGTAAAAGTAATGTTTCATGAATGGTCACCACTGAGGAAAAGCGGTCATAATAATGTAGGTACAAAGTTTTGCGAAAATAGTTAAACTTTCAGAACTAGAATGGTCAACATATTCCTTGATAGGTTCCTGTGAACTCTTTGCGTAAAAGTGGATGCTTTTCCAAAGACTGGATCATGGGCAGAACAGAAATGTATAGGAAGAAGGAACTCAGGATCCCAAACTCGCCTATTTTAAAAGTGTGTGAAAACGACTCTCAGGATTCCACTACTGAAACCTCGCTTACTTGTACAAAATCATAGATAAACAATGGACAGGAAGAACAAACAGGACTCCCACTTCCGGGTAGAAGGCAGCATTGAGCACTTCCGTTGTCAAATGCGGAAGTGCTTGTGAATGACGTGAGATTATAACCCGGAAGTGACCAATATTAGCCATGTCACAATACTAGTGACCCCACACGTGGGAGACAGTAGTTAAAAGTAACTGTTACTACGGAAAGTTCTACGGTGGACGAGGTTACATCGTTGAGCGGAGAGCCTTCTTCACTAATTTGGTAAGTACAGTTCTCCTTCAGAGAAATCTAACCATCATTTCCATCGTTTCCTTTCTTCAGTCATCAGTCCCCATCTCGTGTGGACTAACTTTTCACTCTTTGATATACACTGTGACATTTCTGGCTACAAAGGTTCTTTGTAATTCCTTTACCGGAAGTCCCATGAGGTAGTCCCTGCTTATTTTTCAAAATACCAAGTATTGTCCAACATATCACATAATCAAAAATGTTATGTCCCTGGAATTGAGAATGTAGCAATTTCCAATGTGTCCGTCTTCAAATTTACTACCATTACTCTCACTTTTATTTAGGTCTAAAAATGATATATCTATGGGTTTGTACACTTGTTTCATGCCCACAACAAATTTAATGCTGGAATTTACTAATATTTGAAACAGTTATTATCTGTAGCTATGACTCTCAGTATTGCCCAATGTTCCCTCAATTTATAGGTCATGTTCTGTGACATATAATTACCTATAGATCCCTTGAGCCATAGTTCAAATAAGAATACAGGAATATCTAGAAATTATTGTCTGAATTTATATGAGTTCAAACGGGTATTTACCTGTTTGAGACCAGCAAAAGTTGGAAAATTTTGAACTATTTAGTATAGATATCTCCCAGTTAGAAAACATTTTCACAAATATGTTGAACACTTGTCATGAATGAAGTCCCTTGAATGTTGGACTATGACAAAGAAATTAAAGATAAAGATTAATATACTTTGTTGACTTCAGTCCTACTGTTACAATTTTGAGATTTCTCCTTATTCCTTTCAAATACAATTGTTGCCTGATTATTTGCCTGTGATTAAACTGGTAAAATACAGCTGGATGAAAATTCATGAGTTTTACCACTAAAATACCTTCTTTCATAGTGTATCTTAGGTTTGGTAATTCAGTCTCAGTGGATTTCATTTTAATCAACAAGACAGGTAATTCATTATTGTCCATGTCCTATTTTTTAATACAGAGCAATTTCCTGTCCCCTGAAAAATTTTTAACAGCGCCTGAAACATTTCCACAATTTATAATAATATGCACAATACAAATGGAGTTCTCTAAGTCCTTTCGATGAATAAATTTTGTTTTTTGCTGTCGAGTATGATTTTGGCTCATAATATGTTGGAGATAAGTCTAGGCCCTTTTTAACAGTTAAAAAGGATGGGGAAGATTTACATTGGTTTGTTGCATAATTCTTTGAATTGGTGCTTTCTTAGAAACCCATATGTAAATGTGGCAGGTATGTGAGTCACTGAAAGGGAATCATCTTTCTCAAGTCAGTGTGTATTGAAGACTTGAAATTTGTCAAGGAATTCCTGATGCTGAGTTAAATTGGATACACTATTGGAAATAAGATCTTCCTAGCAATCTATTAAAAATGTTTTACCATTGATTTCGTGAGAACATGATATATTTGTGAGAAATTTATTCATGTCTACCCGAGAAAGTAAGACACACACTGGTGATACTTGTTTTTCTGAAAGCACAAAACAAAAAGTCAAAAAACCTTCATTCATATTTGACAATATTAAGAAATACCAGTAGGTATTATAAGCCACTTATTACCCTGTCACTCTAATTAGATTCATGTAGTTTCTCAGGTGTCTTCTCTTAATGTTTAACCTTAGAAAGTATAACGTTCCTTTGGAATGAGTTACATGCAATGAATTGATTGTTGGCAGCAATTATTATGCTGGGAAAATCAATTATCTATATTCTGCAGTGTATTAATATAAGATAGTTGAACAAACTATGGAAGCAAAACATATCCCTTTTTGACTTATTCACAGCATAGGAGGAATAAAATGCAATGTGATTAAAAAGCACAGCGAGAAGATGGGACTTTCTCTTCTGGATTTTGGCCAGTAATTATAATACTGTCATATACTGGCGCTAGAGGTCATGAAATGATACCCTAAATCCAAAATGAGTTTGATTGTCCAGTCCTTCTAGTTGTGCTCCCATATATAGGAGACACCAGATCAAAGTAATCCCGGCAAAGTGAACACCTCATTACAAGGGGCTCTTTGCTCCTGGAGGAAGGGATGCACCTCACCTTTAGTAGAATGCTTTATGTATAAGAAAATTGCATTCCCCGTTTTCTTTTTAGCCTTAAGCAGAAACTGTTTATGTAAATTGCATTTTACTTCAACATAACGGTTATTCATAAATGTGCCAATACTTTTGTGGTACTATTTCTCTGTCCAAATTTGCAACTTTGATCTCATCATTTTTGGAATGTTCTAAAGTTGTAAGCACCAACATAATCCTTTGTCGAAATATTGTAAAAATGGAGCCAGCAAGACATTCTCTAACTTTAATCTCAATATTCACAAAGCACACCAATTTTATACTAAATCTTGGCAATGTAATATTTAAGGATTTCATCCATGTATTTAGCTATACACACAGATAGATAGATAGATAGATAGATAGATAGATAGATAGATAGATAGATTATAGATATAGATATAGATGTAGATATAGATATAGATATATACCACCTGTTTTATTCCCAGGAAAAGTCAGGACTCACTACTAGTGCTTCATGTTTGTGATGCCACATAATTAGTTTGTCTTCAATAAGTGGAAAAGGTAATTTTAAATTCAAAGCATGTCGTGTGAAACGAATAAAGTTTTTGATGAGTTTGATTTACAAATGAATGCTTTTTCGCCTTAAGAATGATTATTCATAAAAAAATCTCGCAAATAGTTTGTTTTCTAAGCGGCCTAAATTTAATGAAAGGAAACTCAAGTTTCTTTGTCTTTCTCATTTTAAACCTAATTTCAGTTTAATACTTTAAAGACACTCCATCCCTCTTTGAATGAACAAGAAAAGATGCCTTCATGTCCCCTTAGATAAACAGTGTTGAAATAAGTCATAAACTCTCTCCTGTTTTTCTTCTGAAATTGCCTGTAATTTGTGGATTAAGAAAATCAGTATTTACAGGATGTGCATCAAAGAACTCAAAAGTTAATGAGTTGAATATCTTCCAAGTTCTTCAATATTCCTTTGTTTCTCCAAAGAAATGATAATGTTTGAGACATCTGGTCTGGAAGTAATTCTTCATTGGTTTTCTGACAGAATTTTTCTCCTCACAGGAAGTGCAGATATTTCCCTGTCTACCAGAATGCAAGAAGGTAAGCATGTTCCCAATGTCCTTTGAAAAGAACACTTCAAATGGTTCCCATCATATTATGTTTAGCATTCTCAGTATGCAAAACTCTGTGGGGGAGATTCAATGGGATGGAGTTCAGAATTGAGACATTCTGATAATTGTACAGTGGAATTTTGAATTCGTACTATTGAGACATAAGAATGCAAGTAAATGCCTTGGCCTCAATGCACCTTCCCTGTCAACAGAGGACAGCGTGAATATTGCAAAACAGTAACCGCAAAAAGTCCTTCTATTAATGGAAAAATGTTTCCCAAATTAGGCCTAAGAATTCACAAATGGGAACTGAAATGAATTCGCTTATTATTTCTATGATAATATCAAAAGGCATAGTTATCATTTTTGTCATCACAGAAGGGAATTTGAAATTAATGCATACGTTGTAATTGGAAGAGAAGGGAAAGAATTACATTTTCTCAAAAATATACCAGATTTGCTTAGATATTTTTCTTTGCAGGTGAATCTCTGGATCCTGAAAGGTTACTGCAATGCCCCTATGATAAGAGTCACAAGATCAGGGCCTGCAGATTCCCGTACCATCTGGTGAAATGCAGAAAGGTAGGGTTGCATTTCAAAATGAGGAGTTTGTCATACTTTACTACAAACATGAATTTGAAGCTTGATATTTGACTAAATGTGCTAAATATGTGTCAATGAAATAATAGACTACCTGGGTAGATGTAGTATGCACATATTTGCTCTTGTATTCTGTATTTGCTCTTGTAATCTGATCTTTGTGTAGTGCAGATAAGAAATAGCAGTGCAACTTGTTTACAGAACTCTAGGATGAGTAGAACATTGCAAGATGTTTTCTGTAGGACAATCATTTCAGTCTGAGTGTAGCGACTTTATACTTGTTTCCTTGTTCACACTTAACTACTCTAAATCAGCAATTTAGTAAAGTTTCTAAAAATTAAGACAGATGCATTGCCTTATGGCAGGACATAATTCCAGAACCATGTTACTTCTAAGTAAACCTAGTGATCCTGAATTGATGATAACGAAGATGTGTCTTGCCTGTTTCCTATATTTTGGTGTATTTTTTGTTATGATACCACGACAGTTATTTTCACATAGAACAAGAAATCTTTCAAATGCTAATATAGTTGTCTGTCCCAATTCAATTTTCTGTGTTAAAAAACATTGCTCTGGGCAGAAAACAAACTTCCCTTTGTTATGCTTTTCAAAGGATGCTCACTGATTATATATACACATGTGAAGAGAAAGACACATACATATGCATATTCATGCTCATATGTTTTCAAATATTCTTATATCTAAATGTGAATATATACAAATTAGACTGTACATGCACTTGGTATCACACACATGCACTAAGACACACAATGAGGGCATTTCCAATTGTGTTTTCGATCAATGTGTCTTACCCATTCATGTAGCATATATTAATAAATGCTATTTTACTGAATAAGATGTCATGATACAGAATGTTTTTAGATGCCAAAGTTATGTTTTAAGTATCCAGCATTTTGCTGCTGTGTCAGACCTCCAATCTTGTCATGACGAGTTTAATTCAAAGTACTTTTATGCAAAGAGAGTATGAGATATAGAGTCTTAGAGAATCTTATCCACCTCCAGCCCCTAAAAATTGTAAGAAACAGATTGAAGAAGAGTCGAGGTTGTACTAGCCCGTCCTCTTGTGCTAGACTGGTGTTAGTACAGCACACAAGCCCAAGGTAAATCCACAAGTCAAGCATAAAAACAGCAACGCTTTCCTTATCCCCCAATAATTTGTACTATTTTTATTTTTTACATCCTGGTGCAATAGAATCATCCGGACATTGCTGCCAAATTGGCTACTTGTCCCTTCAATGCTCGGCACTTGGTGCCGCGCGATCAACTCAGTAAACATATAGCAACATGTGAAGACCAAAGTTGCATTGAGGATGATGTAGGTAAGCTTGATACATGAAAGAGAAATCAGATCTGATTCAGATTCAGTCTGTTACATATTGTGATTCCATTTTCCTTATTTTCCTTCTTGCAGTTACTATGACTTGGTCCCAACCCCAAGAGAAGAAATCTGGAAATACAGGGCATCGCCTTTCCTCTGAGGAAGACTGGGATAAAGGTAAAGAGCTTGATTAAATTTTGAGTTAGTGCTGTAACTGAATGCCAGTTTAGAGATAGATGCAAATAATAGTAAACTCTTTAGCTCAACATGAAATTTAATGTATGCTAACATAGATAAAGCTATTATGCTCATCCTCATATATGAAGACATGCATTCCGAAATGATTTCTTTAAAGAATATATATAAAACAGGGTTGTCCATCTATAGTTTAGGACTCTTTCTTTTCCACGTTTATTATCCACTTAAATCATTGATATATTAGGTCCTTAAGGTGGTTATTATATCATTATTACCTATGTCTTTCCTTGGCCATGTAAATGTTAGAGAAAATGTAATATATACCCTGGAGACAATATCCATTTTTCTGTTTGCCAGAATCCTTGGAAAACCCTAGCCCAACTTTTGTTTGGGGCAGAGCAGAGTCTTCTAGCCAAAACAGGTAAGAAAATGACATTATCACTTTGGCAAAGATCTATTTCTTAGAAATAAATGAAACAATTATGATAGGTGGAAGAGCTGCCTTTTTCTTTTAGGAATAAAAAAACTTCCTCTTTTCAGAGAAATATTCAGATTGCTGTCTGAACGGTGATTGGTGAAAGCATGCATGTGTAAATCTGCAATTACTTCATGATGTAAAAACATTTCCAGGGGCTGGGGATATGGCCTAGTGACAAGAGTGCCTGCCTCGGATACACAAGGCCCTAGGTTCGATTCCCCAGCACCACACATACAGAAAACGGCCAGAAGCGGCGCTGTGGCTCAAGTGGCAGAGTGCTAGCCTTGAGCGGGAAGAAGCCAGGGACAGTGCTCAGGCCCTGAGTCCAAGGCCAAGGACAGGCAAAAACAAACAAACAAAAAAAAAACATTTCCAAACAAATTCATTGATATCTATGGAAAGTCATACTCAAAATGGTCTCGGAGAACCATTCAATATTGAGAAAATGTTACGGATATGACAGTATGTCAGAGCCATCGTTCACTTTTCAATGACATACCTTTCGATTTAATTTTATTCACAGAAAGAACGAATGAGCGGCTGGAATTCCTCTTCATGTAAGTAGCTACTAAAATTATAAGGAGATTAATTTGATTAAATGTAGTAAAAAGCAACCATACAGATACATTGTGTTATTTGGGTTTGTGTGTTATATGCCCTTTGCTCAACAAGAACAGCAATAACTGCATCATTTGTGTTTACAGCCTGTTTTCATTTTCCATATTTTCTTGCAAACCTTCACCAAACATTTGTGAAAAGGCCTCCTTTACATGGATCTGTGATACCTTGAATATTCTGTTTAAAAATCACACCAGATGTTCTCCCACGTATACACTTTGTAAGGCAAGGATAACTTCCAATTTAGATTTTTGAGAGATCTCTATATGTGATTACAGAGTAAAAGGAAGTGTGTTGTTCCCTGCTGTCACTTTCATATTCAACAAAATAACTTGGGAGACAAGAAGAAAAAGTTTCTCGGGACTCTGTGGATTGATGAGACAACCTGAGAAAATTTAGGAGGCTTATGGTTATATTTTCCTTTTATCCCATATTAAGTCACTTTCCACAAAAAAAATGCCTCCTTTTTTTCATTTGTGGTTTGTATCTCATCTAAGATAGAGAATTTTGGATGAAATATTATGACTTGGATCTCAAATCTTAGGATAATCATTTCTCATGTAGTCCACAATATTTACTATTTTTGTTATAAGACTTGGGCACATTTCATATTTTGTGTCCCTGTCATGTGACACTGATTATACTTGCATAGTTGAGACATATGCAAACTGTTCTATTACTTAGATGAATCTTATTATGTTACCTAAACTAAGGTTAGAAGAAATGTACCTGTTTCATGATCATAATGGATTCTCTGGGTATTGACGTGTTCACCTACCTTCAAGTGATTTGAAACCCATAGAGTTTCAAACCATAAGTCAACAGCAGTTGCCCATTGGTCCATTTCTGCGTAAATGGAAGTTGAAAAAAGCAAGAAATTCTTTCAGAATAATAGGCAGTTGTTCAGTTTTGCATATCTGTACAACAACTATGGAACTTTCTATTGTTCTTAGGCAGAATCAGAAATGTATATTATCACACCTTCCACCATAATGCAAAGATCTTTTTTCTATTTTCCTTTGCAGAAATAATCCGGTGGCCTACTATTTGAGGACTACATATTTTTCCTTGTCTTGCTAATGACATGAAATAATAAATAATACTTTCAGCACGTTGAATGCGTTTTCATTTCCACTAGCTTTTAAAACTTACTAATTTGGTTAGCTTGTATATTGTTTATAATGAAAGCTGACATCAATGTTAGGGTGAAATCCTTTACTGAAATATACCTTTTAAATTTCTCTAAGAAGCATATTTAGGTTTCACGAGTGGAACGATGATCATGAAATGAAAATCTGGATTCATAAACATGTATAAAATTCTTCTATATATTTTACAGTTAGATTTGAATGTGAAAAACGCTTTTTGGTCAATGATCTCCCCCTTGCATTAAAAATATTATTAAAATTACCTCTTTTAGTAGAGAATTTAAATTTATATGGTCCACCATATGGGTGAGCCACAAAACTACTGCTTGATTGTGCGTGTGTGTGTGTGTGTGTGTGTGTGTGTGTGTGTCCTTGTTGGGACTATTTAATTTATAATTTGTAATTAAATTTTATTGACAAGGTGATACAAATGAGTTACCATTACATAATAAAGCAGTGAGTACATTTCTTGTCATTTTAGTTACAACCTCCCCCATTTTTCAGTATCTTTCCAAGGTCAGATAACCATATATACAAGATCCAGTGTTCCAAAATCATATCCAGTACCACAGGAGGACTCCACAGGTTTTCCACGTAGTATATTAAACATAAGGACAATGATAAAATCCTCCTGTTCCCATATCTTGCAGATATGATGTAACATCACTGGCAAAACCATATAGAAATATTATTTGAGAAGTTTGATACTTTACAGACAACAAGTCTATGCCCCACCCAAGTGATAAAATATTTAAAATAACTCATGCGCCCTAGACGATTTATATGGCCATTGATAGCAGGCATTGTACCCTTTATTTTCTTAGTTGCCTCTGCTGCATCAGCTACTGTGTGTTTGACACAAAGTGTGCAAACATCTCACTATGTTAATCAGCTTGCTCATAACACTATGCAAGCCCTGCACGTGCAATCAGTGAAATCATTCATTTTTACCACCGGGTTTTCAATGTTCAGCAGAAAAGAAGTTATCAAAGAAAGTCCTCCATTGGCTTGTCCAATAGAATGGGCCCGTCTCCATCCTACTCCTTGGAAGATCATGAATGGACTTAGTACGAGCTAGCCATATTCCACTATGAATGGGAGCACCCTACTACTGACCAACCACGTAGACTGACTAAGAAGCACCTTTGTCAATTTAAATCTCACTCCTGAGGATAGGCTCACAGGCCCATGCTATATTCTCATTTATTTATTCATTTATTGGTTTTTAACCATTAATTAAAGAGATTTTATAACTATTGTGTCACCTTCAACTAAAGTGTTATGTAGACACCATACTTAAAATCATTCCAAGGTTCCAAAGAGGCCTGAATTTCCTCTTCCTTTACAAGGGTTCCTATATGTGCAGTGGGATAAGATGTTGATTTTATGAAAACTATTTAGAGGTCATAATAGTTTCTGGTGAGAAAAATATTGAGCTACAATGCAAAATGAAGTCTCAAGGGAAGGGATGGTTCCATGATTGGTTTAAGTGGTCTCTGTACCTAAATATACACATTTTGGTTACTGCTGATCCCCTTGCTATTTTATTGTTGGGACATACAATATACATTATATTACTGGAACCATTCAATACATAATAGCTCGGTTAAACTCCTCTTGGTCAGCCAAATTTGTAGACACTGAATCCCCCAAATTTAGTGGAAGAAAAATGTCAATAATTTGATTCCTGTATAAACACTAGTAAAGAGAAAGGTTATGCTGAAATCAAGAGCCAGAGGATAAAAATACAAATGTCTCCTAAAGCAAAATTTACAAAACCATTTGTGTAAACCAATTCTAAAACTTATCAGTGGGAAAGATACAAGGGAGTTGGAAGTGTAGGGTGATGGAGGAGGTAACATGATGAACTAGAAATATACTTACAGACTTACATATGAACCTCTAATCCTTTGGTACATCGCTCTGAAAATAAAGGAAAAAATAAAACAAACTAGAAAAAAAGAGGAAGTAATGTGGTATGAAATAGTTTATGGTCCTAATCTGAATCATTTAGAAATAATGCCATTGTAGACATGAACGGATTAGATTCAATCAGTTGATCAGAGAAACTGAACAGGGACTTGATGAGCATCATGCAACCCCCAAGCTTATGCAGGTGTTTGGCAAAAGTTGAGAAAATTAAAAAGATCTCAAATCACTGGGGTAGATAAGAAGGAAGACTCAGATAGCTCAGAAACTGTGGAAAAATTATGCAATGAGCTTACTAAAGACAGATTGACCCATGTGGAGAAAATTTTGGAATCAATTATAGCCCTATTGTCACATTATCCAAAACAGCAAACTCCTGTAAAGGTAAAGACTTGTGGGACCTGCTCTGAATACTGGCGGACTTTGATCCTTTCCCACCACAACCTCCGTCTGATAGGTTCTCACAGCTAGTACCATTTCTGCCTGTGCTGTTTAAGGGGCCCGGTCCTCCTACAGTAAACGTGGCACACTTCCTTGGCTAAGACTTATCAAGAAGGGAGGACATTTCTGGCTTTCATTTATTCCCTGACAGGCAAGATGAAGATAACAAAAGAGTTCATCAGACTTTGCCATTTAAACAAATAAGAGATCTAAAGAATGCTTGTTTTCAATATGGCCCTACAGTACCACTTACTCAATTCATTCTTATTTCTTTATTTATTCATTGGCCAGTCCTGGGACTTCAACTCAGGGCCTGAGCACTGTCCCTGGCTTCTTTTTGCTCAAGGCTAGCACTCTGCTTCTTGAGTCACAGCGCCACTTCTGGTCATTTTCTATAACTCTGGTGAGGGGTAATCAAACCCTGGGCTTCATGTACATGAGGCAAGCACTCTTGCCACTAGGCCATATTCCCAGCACACTCAAGTCATTCTTGAAACCTTGGCTACTAAAACTTTATGCCCAAATTGCCAAGCAGCCATCAGGCCTTCTAAGAAAAAAGGAGGAATAAATGACTCTATTCAGCTTTGTGCGGACATTGGGCCATCATAGCTGCAGGGCCTCATGCTCCAAGGGCCGACTGTAACAGAGTTCTTACACATGCCCTGGATGGGGCGAAGGCGATGGCGACATTTATGTATTGCTCGGATGCCCGGCATTTGTTTTTCCTGCCAAAAATGGGCCACTTAATGGCTCACTGACCTAATCAGAAAAGGAGAGCTATTACTGAAATTTCTCGCCACTGTAAAAACGGGAAGCATTGTGTTACAAATTTCAGATCTAATTTGAATGACTCTGGCCGCCAGATTTCAGTAAGCTGGCAGAGGAGCCAGCCCCTGGCCCCACAGAAAAATTTTGGAGCAGCTCCTTCTTTCCCCTAACTCAAGCATATCCCCCAAAACCTGCAGCAACAATCAGTTTCAAGGCTCCTCTGAGCAACAACAGGAAGTGCAGGACTGGATCTCTGTTCCTCTACCTGCACAGTTCTGACTTCTGAAATGGGATTTCAGACCCTCCCTACAGGAGTCATTGGCCCACTTCCAAGGGAATCTGTTGGCTTATTGTTAGGCCACAGCAGCTCTGCACTGAGGGGCTTACCTATTATTCCAGGAGTGATCGATCAGGACTCTAATGGAGAAATAAAAATCATGGCTTCAGTGCTTGCTAGTGTTACCACTATCCCGGCAGCTCATTCTTGTTCCTTTAAGTTGTCGGTGCCTCAGTTACTACAAACCCTAGGGGATAAAGGAGTTTTTGATCTTCTGACAATTTTTGGGTTCAAAACATAAAATGGGAATGGCCCGGGAATAACTCCTTCTCATATTTTGAGACATCAATATGTTGAGACTACCTCTTGGGCTGTAAAAACCCAATCCTCTCAAGTCACTTCGATCCATTTATCTAAGAGGTTAGCAATATTTCCCATTGACCACTGGTTCAAATATAGGTCTATGGCACATAGACCAAGTTATATTCAAATGTAAATTACTCACTAGCTGGGGAACCAAATGAGCTAATTCCTCCAGTACTCATACCTTAGTGAAAGAGTTCAACAAAGAAACATGTGCTTCAATCTTAAAGTGACCTTGGGGTATTCCAAAGGATATGAAACTTAGGCAAGACATGGGTGAACGATTGCCAATTTTCCTATTTCTATCCAGTCCCTTCTAGGTTCCTTGGTTACATGTAGCTCCAGTATTCATATAGCTGGCCTCTACACACATACATGACTAGCACAATGATGATCAAGTTGTCCACATCCTGGTTGTGGTGGGTAACCTATATTAAACAGGATGTGCACAGAAAACTAAGCATATCTTAGACATGAGTATGTCCTTTTTGCCACATGGCAAACATGTGCTCCACAAAGAATAGTACTAGCAATTAGCCACAGTGTTCATAATGATGATAGAAAAAAGGGGGGGAAAAAGATAAAATCTAATGTACCATAAATCAAGAGCTTGGGTAAGTTAAAAATAAGAAGGAATGTTATGGAAGGTAAGAAAGAGAGGGAAGGAATGAATGATATAAAGAAAAGGGAAAGTGTGATGAAGCGAAGGAAGACAAGAAGACAGGAAGGAAGACAGGTGGGAAGGGAGCAAAGAGGGAAGGAATGCAGGCAGGGAAGGAGGCAGGGACAGATGGATTGTGGTTTGTATCGACAGTATGTGGGACAGAGTTAATGGTGGAAGTATGGAGGAAGAAGGGTCCGAAGGTAATCATGGGGAATGAGAGATTACCATTATGTATCTGTAGCTCCTTTGTTGAATATCAACTGACTATAAGAATGAAGATTTAGCTCTCCTGCTCTGTGAATAGCCTAAACGTGCGATAATTATTCCCTGTGATGGTGACCACAGTGTCCATGATTCTTTGGGTGTGGCTCACTTCACTTAGTATAATTTTTTCCAAGTGCTTCCATTTCCTTATGAATGGGGTGATGTCATTCTTTCTGATTGAGGCATAAAATTCCATCGTATATATGTACCACAATATCCTGAGGGGGATTTGTGTTGGTCCCATATTTTAGCTATGACAAATTGTGCTGCGATGAACATTGTTGTGCTGGTGGCTTCAGTGTCTTCTCTTTTTTTGGTCTTTTGGGTAGATGCCCAAAAGTGGGGCTGTTGGGTATTAGGGGAGTTCTATGTTAAGCCTTCTGAGGAAGCTCCATAGTGCTTGCCAGAGTAGTTGGACCAGTTTACAATCCCACTAACAATGAAGTAGTGTTCCCTTTTGGCCACATCGCCTCTAAATTTATTAATGTTAGTTTTTTTTGTATTTTTTTTTTGCCAGTCCTGGGCCTTGGACTCAGGGACTGAGCACTGTCCCTGGCTTCTTTCCACTCAAGGCTAGCACTGTGCCACTTGAGCCACAGCGCCGCTTCTGGCCGTTTTCTGTGTATGTGGTGCTGGGGAATCGAACCTAGGGCCTCGTGTATCCGAGCAGGCACTCTTGCAAATAGGCTATATCCCCAGCCCAATGTTACTTTTCTTGATACAGTACTTTCTTACTGGGTTGAGTTGTTGAACACAGAAGATGACGCTGAGTGAAATAAATGCCATATTATGGAAACCAGTGTTACATCACAGTTGTAGTACTTTCTACATGACATGTGTAACCGTAGCCTCTGTTGTTGATGTTCCTCTTGTATCCCCTTCTTGTCTTCATACCTACACTATCACTATATCTTATCTGAGTACATTGCAAATCATGAATACTGATATTTGAACTAGGAAAGTGAAAGGATATACCAAAATCAGAGACACAGGATAACAAGACAAATGACTTCAAAAGCAATACTTACAAAACTGTTTTGTGTAAACCACCTCCAGCATTCATGGGGAATGAAGGAAATGGGGCGTGGGGAGGGGAAATGTGGGACTAGTAAAAAAACAAGACAATAAATGTATCCAATGCCTAAGATACAAACGGTAACCTATCTGGACATCATTTTGACAATAAATAAGAAAAAATGATTTAAAAAATACAATTTATTTCTGGGTTTCGTTTCCATTTCATTTTTCTTCAGGTTTTTCTTTATACCAGTACCACCTGTTTTTGTTATGATGGCTATATAATAGATCTTGACACGGCACTTTTAAGAATAACGAAAGGAAGGCAAGAAGAATCCCAAATGGGTAAGATAAGGATTCCACAAGAAATATTGCCAGAATAATCCAGGATATCCAAACAATCAGAAACAACTATTTCCAGAAACTATACTCACTAAAGAAAGAATACTTTAGGGAAAGAGGTAGATTTTTACAGAAATATAAACTGTCCAACCTGAGGCAAGAACATATAAATCAATTAAATTACCGCATGAAATATGACGAGATACAGGAAGCAATGAAATTTCTTCCAATATAAAAAAGGCAATCACCACAGAATTCTATAACACTTTCTAAGAAAGGGGAAAACACCAATATTCTCCTAGTTCTTCCGTGAAGTTGATGCAGAGCGAGAAACCCCAAACCTGTTCCTTGAATCAAATACATTCACAAAACCAGGAAAAGATCCCCCAAAAAGATATTACAAAAAAATCTCACTTAGGAACAAAGATGCACAACTCCTCTACATAATATTACCTAGCAGAATCCAAAAACAGATTTTATAAGTCATGCATCATGGGCAACTAGCCTTCATTCCACAACTGGAAGCCTGCTATAGCAGATTCATAACTTTTAATGCAATTCACCAAATTGACATAGGTAAGATGAAGAATCACATCATTCTTGAAGTGGCTGCTCCAAACCTTCAATGTTATAACACAGCAATAGATTTTCAAAGCCCTGAAGAAAATAGGATTAGAAAGACCCTTTTTAAAACAATGAAAGCCATATATATGAGAACAACTGCAAATGTCATACCAAATGGGAAGAAATAAAACCATTTTCTTGAAAACCAGGAACAAGACAAGGATAATACCTCCCTCTTCTCCTATTTAATATATTTCTGGAATCCTTAGCCATAGCAAGAAAGCTCCAAATAGGGAGGACCCAAATAGGGAGAGAAGATATGAAACTTTCCTGATTTGCTGATATTATGTTTTTATACCTGAAGGACCCAAATAAATCTCCTCCAAATTCCTAGACCTAACAAACCGTTTTACCAAATAGCAGATGGTAATTTGCAACAGTCAAATATTATAACTTACTAATATATTCATACAAAGGGGATTCAAGAAACGATTCCCTCCAAATCCTACACACCAATCAAAAATTTCGCCATGGATCTAAAAACAGATTACACTGAAGAGGAAATAAAAATGATATTGAAATATATAAACATAACCATCATCAATGGCAGTATCTGATATGCAAATAAAAACAACCCTGAAATAACATGTTTCCAATGTCAGAATGAGTAATTATCTTAACTCAGGCAACAACAAGTGCTGGAGGGAATTCCCAAAAAGAGGAAATGTACTGCTCTGTTTCTGGGAATGTAAACTACTTCAACCACTCTCGAAAACAGAATGTAGATTCTTCAAAAGAACAGCCGTGCACAGCACATGATTCATTCTGAGCAACAGGATCTAGGACATGACTAGAAAACCTGCACTTCTGTACAATAATAATTTTTCTGACGAGTGGAGTATTTCACCTCAGCACAGATATTCTGATGCTTACTACCAAATTAATATGCCTTTGGAGAATATTCTCTATTAAAGAGTCTCCTGTGTTTGTTGGCCAAAGGATGCCCCTTTGTCATGAGACTCTCCTCCACCCTCTGCCACACATATAGAACCTCCTTGGGGAGACTTGTTTGCCCAGCTGCTCCAGCGAAAGCTTTTCTCAATTAATTGGGAAGTCAATAATCTATAATAATTAGTCTTGAGGAAATAGTAGCTAGTTAATAAAGTTCTACGTTGAATACTTTGATCCCTTGTTGTAGAGCTGAGAAATTGTAGTATCAACACCCTTCGTAGTAGCAACAACCTTTGAGGTAGCAACATCTGTTACAGTAGTGACATCCACAACTTTGGTGTTTATATGAATATATTTATGCATTAATTTTACTTTTGAAATTGTGAATTGATTTCTAAACCAATATAAACCCTGGCCTTGCTAAATAAAAGTGTGCATTGGACCACTCTCCTTTACATACCCTGTGTCTTGACTATGGTTAGAAATACATCAGTCCAACAACTGGCTTCCAGATCCAAGGACCTGATAATTGATCCATAGGAGATTGCTGAACTGCGTTTGAGCTCTCTCTCGAGTGTAGGTGAAAGATATTTTGATTGAAAGGAGAGAGGGGAACTGAGTGGTGAGCTCCTGATAGATAAAATGTTACAGGTTTATGGGACAAGCTAAATCTACTCTTTTTTTCTAATCTTATTGACCATGTACTGAAACTTAACAGAGCTACGGTCTTGTGTTCACAATTAGATGAGTGCATTCAGGTGGTAAAGGAGTATAATCCGTGGTTCCAGGAGGAAGATACTTTAGACTTAGAATTCTGGGAAGGAGTAAACAATAATGTGTAAAAGGCATATCAGTGTGGGGAAAAGGTTCCAGATACATTTTAAAGAAAAAATTTTTGCTGCAGCGCCTGCCTTTCCTTTTCTGTTCTTCAGATTCTGACTCTGAGGACTTTGTTCCTCTCCCTCACTATCGACGGTTCCCCATTATTCGACCCCCTTGAGTCGATGGAGAAGCTCAGCCCCCTCATTATGAAAGTATCAATATGGTTTATATCACTCAGCTGTGAAAGGCGGTAACCTTATATGCACCACAGGCGCTGAAGTTAAAGAGTTAATGTTGACAACTGTTTCTGCTTATTAAAATTTGGCTCCTGAGGATTGGAAGATTATGTGTAGGGCATTATTAAAACCTCAGGAATATCTATAATGGTTAATGTGGTAGAATGATGTTGCATCCTCCAGAGCAGGCTAAAATGCTCACTACCTAAATGCCGCCCTTCACAAAATACCGCATGATATATGAATAGGCACTGGGGATTATAAGACCCAGAATCAAGTAAATACTCCAAAGGAGATTGACCAGTGGCTGCACGAGATATGTCTAGAGGCATTGGGTTGGGTATGTACCACAATAAAAAGGATGGTTCTTAGGCCTGGTTTATTCAATGGGCCTAGGAACCCTACTTTGACTTCATATTGCGCCTTCAGAAAAACATCCATAGAACAGTACAAGGTGCTGCTGTTCACGATCAATTAATTAAATTACTGGCAATTGAGAATACTAATGAAGATTGTCAGTCTGCTTATCTACCTGCTAAGGAGATTGGGGAGGTACTAGCATATTTCAAGGCTTGTCAGGATGTATTTTTGGACACTCAAAAGATGAAGCTATTGGGAAAGTCTCTGGGTTCTAGTGTGAAAGTACCCAAATCCGGGAAATTAAACTGTTTTGACTGTGGGGACAAGGGCATACTAAAATGAATTGTGTAAAACTGAAAGTGGCAAATACAAACTCACCTAGGAAATTCCCTGTCTACAAACGTGGGGTGCATTGGGCCCAAGAATTTTGATCTCAAACTGACATTGGTGGACATATGCTTCCCCTTTCATCGGGAGCAGCACAGGGAGAAAGTACAAGGTGTTCAGGAAAGGGGGCAAAGGGCAAGCCTCATGGTCCCATTCTTCTGAAAGAGCCTTACCCACCATCTTTTCGTTACAACCAGCCCAGATTGGGAGTGCCACAGTGGACCTTTTCTCAAGCCCATTCTTAACTTTCCCTGCTAATTTCCAGAATTAGAACTTGCATATACGGTCCCTTGCCATGGGGGACTTGGGGCCTTCTTTTGGAGCATTCCAGTTTAATTGCTAAAGGGGTGTTAGTTGTACCAGGAGTAACTGACTCTGGCTACATAGGACAAATTAAAATCCTTAAGACCTCCCCTGTACCTTATGATATTAATTCTGGTGATCGTATTGCACAAGTGATTTTCTTTGCTTACATATTTATATCAACTCTGCAAACCCTTATCAAGGAGGTTTTGACAGTATGAAATATCAATGTGTTTTCTGGATTTTCAAGGAAGCATACAAACCACCTTGTTGTAAGTTTTATGTAGGAAAGAGGCATTGCTAGCTACTGGCTAAGACATCACAATAATCAGCCAGATTGAATGGGGCATCGGGGCAGGGTGACTCAAACTATCAAATGCAGAATAAAAGATGTCAGTAGTACACTAGATTCAGTTATTAAGCAACATCTTGAATATCAGAATATTACTGATGGTGAAGGCCAACATTCCATTTTTGATCCATAATTTTTGTAAGTACCTATTAATGTAATTGTACTAGACGTCTTTGAACAGTGGGGAGCCCATTTAGTTTTCCCTTGATGTTCAGTCTTGATGTTGCATGTCTTTCTCAGTAAGATTACTTACTTGGCAGACAGATTGTCCAGTTTGCCGTGAGCAAAGGCCCTTATCTAAAGAAAAGTTGGCGGCCACAATGCAAGTTGTTGGATATAAGTTAGCTTCAAATGATATTGAGGTTTCTATCTCTCCCTTCAACTCACCTACTTCTGTTATTAAAAGGAAATCTCACAAATGGAGATTGCTCACTGATTGTCGAGCTCTAAATACAGCTTTGAGGCCTATATTTTACAACATGGCCTGCCCCAATCATGTATGATTCCTTTAAATTGGCATATTATACTAAGATTTGCAAGATTGTTTCTTTACTATTTTCTTATTTGATGAGGACCTATCATGCTTTGCTTTTACTTTAAGACAGATTAATCTCCAAGGACCCCATGGAAGGTTTAAGTGGAAATTATTGCCACCAGGCATGATGAACTCACCTATTATGTGTCAAAGTTTTGTAGCCAGAGCACTAGAACCTATTAGGAAAAGATTTGCTCAGGTTTCATGTATTCATTATATGGATGACTAATTATTTGCTGCACCTAATAAAGATAATCTATCAGACTTATTACAAATTTTGCCCTTCCACTTGCAAGAAAATGGTTTATTAGTTGCCCCTGATAAAATCTGGACCGAGGAGCCATTAAAGTATCTAGGATATTTAGTAAACAGAAACAAGCAATTTTTCTCCAATTTATAAATATTCGTACTGAAAAATTAAATACTCTTGATTTTCAAAGGTTACTAGAGGACATTAATTGGCTTCATCCTTCCTTAGGCATTCCCACATATGCATTGCATAATGTATTCTCCATTCTTCAAGAGGATTTGACTTTAAATAGCCCTTGTGTATTAACAAGTGAGGAAAGTCAGGAATTACTTTTAGTAGAAAAAGCCCTGACTCAAAATTTCTTATCCCAGGTAGATTTATCTGTCTCTAATGGGTTATTAAATCTACTTACAAAGTTTACCACACAGGGGGAATAGCACAGTACAATAAGACTTTGATATGTACCAGGCACACATTGTCTGAAATGTAAACCACATGTCTGGAGGTGATCAGCTTTATTATCATGCAAGGCTGTAAAATGTGCCTGCAAATCAATGGGGAGGACAACTACTTGATTATCATCCCACACCTAAATAACAATTCAAATTTGCATTACAAACCTCTGATCTCCTCCCTTTATCATTGAATGTCTTTAATGGAGAAGTTTTATACCAATTACCTTATAGTCCTTTAAGGAAATTATTTCAATAACAAATTTATATTACTGATAATATTTGACTTTCTAAGCCCATTCTAAATTCGCCTAATATTTTTGAAGATAGTACCAAAAATATCAAATGTGTTTTTTGACAGAAGGTAAATATCAAGTTTTCCTCATTCCCTGGCAATAGGCACACAAAATGAATCACAGGCTGTTATATACGCTTTACAGAATTTTTTTTTTCCCCCCAGGCCTGAGCACTGTCCCTGGCTTCTTCCCGATCAAGGCTAGCACTATGCCACTTGAGCCACAGCGCCACCTCTGGCCGTTTTCTGTATATATGGTGCTGGGGAATCGAACCTAGGGCCTCGTGTATCCGAGGCAGGCACTCTTGCCACTAGGCTATATCCCCAGCCCACAGAATTTCTTAATAACTTTCAATTTAATCACTCAGTCGACCTGTGCAGCACATGTTTTATGCAATATATATTCTGCTGTTATTTATGACATAAACCCCCCACTAGATTCACTATTTAAACAATTCAAAGCCAGTAATGCCAAAGACAGCATTTACTGTATGTCATTCACATTCTTGCTCATTTGACAGGTCCTATGGTTATTTTCATATTGATGATTTAGTCCCTTTTATTTCAGCAAAAGAAGAACATGCATCTTGGCACTCTAATGCAGGTCATTTACCTGTCACATATAAAATTCCTTTTAGGGTTGGGATTATGTCCTAGTGGCAAGAATGCTTGCCTCATATACATGAAGCCATGGGTTTGATTCCCTAGCGCAACATACACAGAACATGGCCAGATGTGGCACTGTGGTTCAAGTGGCAGCGTGCTAGCTAGCCTTGAACAAAAAAGAACCAGGGAGTGTACTCAGGCCCTGAGTCCAAGACCAAGGACGGGAATAAATAAAATAAAATAAAATAATATTCCTTTTAAACAACCTAAGCAAATTATTGCTAACTGTCCTACTTGTTGACCTTTGCATTTACAAACCCTTCCCCTTGGTGCTAATCTTCAAGGCCTGACTCCAAACAATAATTGGCAAATGGATGTAACACACATCCCTGAATTTGTCTGCCTACAAGATGTGCTTGTAACTATTGACGCATTCTTTTTTTTGGGGGGCACAGCTCTACCTGGTGAAAAATGGACTCAGGTCATTCAATATTTACTAGAAACATGTGTAGTCATGTAGATTTCTTCTCAAATAAAAACTAACAATGGACCAGCTGAAACCAGAAAATAAGTGCAAATATATTTAGAATTTCTAATATCTTCCATGTTACATGAGTTGAATATAAACCTCAAGGTCAAGGTAAAGTAGAATGAGCTCACTGTACTTTGAAAAGACAAATTAAAAAGTAAAAGAGGGGCTGGGGATATAGCCTAGTGGCAAGAATGCCTGCCTCGGATACACGAGGCCCTAGCTTCGATTCCCTAGCAGCACATCTATGGAAAACGGCCAGAAGCGACGCTGTGGCTCAAGTGGCAGAGTGGTAGCCTTGAGCGGGAAGAAGCCAGGGACAGTGCTCAGGCCCGAAGTCCAAGGCCCAGGACTGGCCCAAAAAAAAAAAAAAAAAAAGAAAGTAAAGAGGTTGAATATGTATAGTACTGAGGAGTATTCCACATCTATGAATAGCCTTTATAAAATAGCCTGAGCTGTTATTGCAGTAGCATTATTTGTTCTTAAGTTTTTAAATTTGCCTCAAGGAGATGTTTTGGCCATAGCCAAGCAACACTTCCTAGCTCCGTGTATGTTAATCAAGCCACATCCGGTTTGGATTAGATTGGGGGTTGGGTTAGATTGGGCCCCTTGGAAGTTGTTAATCCAGAGGCTATGGAATGCTTATGTTGCTACAGAAGATGTCCAAAACTTCTGGCATCCACTCTGCTGAGTCCGACAAGGAGTGCCCCCAGAACACAAAGATTAGGGTAAGACATCCTCATCTATGCTATGAGACCATCCCAATCCAAGACATGGCTGCCCACAGTCTCCATAAAAATCCTCACAGAGGAAGGACAGCCCCTTGGCCCTTATGGGGACAGGTAAAAGCGCTGTCTCACAAAGCCCAACAGGTAGTGCTATCTACTGAAAAAGTGCTGACTCTGTAACATCTACTCCTGCCTATGTGTGCTCTGTTAACCTGTGTCTTGTAACTCTATGGCAGGGGCTAATTCAGAGGTATTGTATTGGACCAGTATCTTTAAACCTCCCTTATTGCATCCAGATTTATGGACCAAATCCCCCGTCTCTGTATCTATATCTAGTCCTGACTTAATCCCTCTCTGTTATCTGTCTGGCATTCCAGTCTATCCTATGGAAGAAGGACAAGATTCTAACATCTCTTACTCTCAGTTCTCTAAAGCTATCTGTCTCGGCAATTCTCCATGTTAACCCTTTAGATATCAATATTTTTAATTCAACATGGAGGTTTATATAATCCCAGTAGAACTCGGCTGGTTAGACTGTCCTTTTGGTCTGTGAGATCTCACACCTATAAGGTACACAACTCTCCTAGTCCTTTTGGTTTGTGGTTACAAAACTGCACCGAACATAATTTTGCTCCTGAAAAGCTATACAATCTCATACTCCATAAACCAATTATGAGCAGCAGTGGAATTGCTCAATCTTACATGTCTTCTATGCTATCTTACATGTCTTCTATGTTATGTCTGAATTTGAAAGTGAGATATCCTCCAAAAGTAGTTTGCTGTTATAGAATTATTTTCCACTTAATATCTTTGGGAATATCCTTTTATGTGACTCCATGGTAATTCAAATTTTGAAATCCAGGATGAATATACCTGAGTGTTTCCATGGTAATTATTGTAGTAGGAAAGAACCTGAATGTGTATCAGGTGAAAATTGAGCACAAAATATTTCCTTCAATTTTGTCTCCAAATATTTTGGAAATCATTACCTGGCTACTTTGGTATCTCCTGTGCTAATCTGTTTATACCATGCCATTTTGATAAACATTTCAATTTTTATGTGTAATTCATTTCTAAATTTTAGTTATATTTTTAGTTAGACACGAGGACATAGTGTTTCAACTTATATCACTTCCATCCATGGCAACATCAATAGTGAAATATCTTCATTAATTAGGGGAGCATACATGATTATGTTAATTTAGTAGGAGTCATGAACACCTAGGTATGGCTCAGGGCACCTTGTTAGGACTGTAGAAAACATGGTCTTCTATTGAATCCAGTCTGAAATAAAGTCTTTGTTGATCCACTTAGAACACAAACAATCCCAGTATCATCTGCACATAAGAATAATAATGCGTTGTGCCTTTTAAATATTTTTCAAACCATATATACTAATTACAAACTGCAAACAATGGCCTGTAGACGAACTATTCAAACAGCAGTTAACATGCATATATATTATGAAATTATAATCAATTTCTCTACACTGTCTTAAATATTTCTATTATATGATTAGACGCTTATATAGCTCAAGTACTTGGACATTGCACACTTAAAAATGAAGATGCATTTATTGATTAAGATTAATGACAGAGAGACCCATGATAGCTCTTAGAATTGTCCTTGAAGTTGGTTGAATTACATCATTGCAAATTTTCCCAATTTTGATAGTATTCTTAAATTGGGTCATGATACAATCTGAAACAGTCCCTTTTTATTTGTAGCCTGTTGTACAACAGCTCTTAGAAGGCAAAATAGAGCCAGACACTTAAAAAATCATACAAATAAAATATTTAAAATGATATTCATAAGTTTTCTTTATTTGGTTTCAAAAAGCCCAGAGTCATTATGGAATACCTGTTACAGTCCTTGGTATTTCCCATGGGCTCATAAAAGAGAGGTATTCCAACCCTTTGTTTAGCCTTATGTCATGACCAACACTGTAAATTGTAAATTGATGGGCCTAAATATAGAAGTGATACAGTGTCTATTGTTACACAGCACATGCAAAACCCACTTTAAGCATTTAACCCAGACATCTAATTTATATAAATAAACATATGAGTAGCAAACGAAGAAAGCTTTTATGTCCAATTACAATGAATCATTAACTCATATCTTTGGATAAAGTACGTTTTTTGGTACATTGCCTGATAAATTTGCTACACTAATTGTTTTTTTTTTTTTTTTTTTTTTTTTTTGGCCAGTCCTGGGCCTTGGACTCAGGGCCTGAGCACTGTCCCTGGCTTCTTCCCGATCAAGGCTAGCACTCTGCCACTTGAGCCACAGCGCCGCTTCTGGCCGTTTTCTGTATATGTGGTGCTGGAGAATCGAACCTAGGGCCTCGTGTATCCGAGGCAGGCACTCTTGCCACTAGGCTATATCCCCAGCCCCTACACTAATTCTTAAGCTAAATCAATATTATACTTCTGTTTGCTCACAGTAAATCAATTCACTTTTCCTTCATATTTTAATGTCAATGCCCACTGCTGCTGTTACAATAAAAATAATATATGGATTCTTTGTCATAGTGCAAAACTCATGACGCTATTTTCTCTTCTTTAATCTGTATTCCTTGTGATTTCTATTTGAATAACAAACAGGATGAAAGCTCAAGAATGCAGAGTGATAAGGGAATTTTAGATTCTAATTTAAATTCTTGGTTGATTTCTTCTTGTGAGTCCAGTGTAAATGTAAATGTAAGTATGTTCTTCCCTGCTGTCACTTGCTTGTTCCAGCAAGTTATTCTGGAGGAGAACAATAAAAATATCCTTGTCAACCTGCAGATTGATGAGAGTACCTGTGAAACTTTAGACATGTACTTATAGTTTTGTTCTATCCTTCGTAAGACACTTTCGCTATAATGATGCTTTCTTTTGACATTTGCGGTTTGGATCAAAGTTTAGGTAGAGAAATGTAGGTCAAACATTATCAATTTGATTTGAAATCTTAGGATTATGATTTCTTATGTACTCGTAATTATTTACTATTTTTGGCCTTAGACTAGCTGACATTACATGTTTTGTGTCTCTGTATGTATAACCTAGGATATGGCTTGTGGAAATGTGCCCGGGTCCTTAAAATAATGAGTATTCATTGATTCACCTGTACAAGTACCTCCAAGTGGGTCAAGACACACAAGTGTCCAAGTATAGTTTTCCAGAAGCTGTCCAATTAATTGGTTTCAGTGTATATGGAAGTTAAGAAAGCAGGGAATTCATTCATGAAAATAGGCATTTGTTCAATTTGAAGTACCTCTAGAAGAACCAAGGATGTGTCTAATGTTTGTAGACACAATACAAACATATGTGTTAGCACTCTATGCATCTAAAGAAAAAAAATGTGTTTTTATTTATGCCTTTGCAGAACTAATCAGTTGCCCCACCGTGTGTTCAACAAGTATTTCTCCTTGTCTTATCTATGAGTAAAAATAATAAAAAAAAGTCTAAACTTATGAATGTCTTTTGATTTCCCCTAATAATTGAGACAAGCACTCTTGCAACTAGGGCATATTCCCAGCCCTCCCCTAATCATTTAAACCTCCAATTTGGTTACAGTGTATATTCTTTACAATGAATTCTGACATAAGTGGAGGTGTTTCTTTCTTTACAGAAGTATATCACTTAATATTTGAGAAAGCACACTTAGGTAGGAGAAATGCAATTATGATCAATAAATGGAAATCTAAGTACGTTAACATGTAAAGTCCTGCTATGATTGTTCTTCAGTTTCTTTTACATGAGTCTGATATGTTTCATTTCATTATGTATTCTTGCATGTAAGAAAGTATTGAGCTACAATGCAAAATGAAGTCTCAAGGGAAGGGATGGTTCCATGATTGGTTTAAGTGGCCTCTGTACCTAAATATACACATTTTAGGTACTGCTGATCCCCTTTCTCTTTTATTGTTGGGACGTACAATATACATTATATTACTGGAAACATTCAATACATAATAGCTCTGTTAAACTCCTCTTGGTCAGCCAAATTTGTAGACACTGAATCCCCTAAAATTAGTGGAAGTAAAGTGTCAATAATTTGATTCCTGTATAAACACTAGTAAAGAGAAAGTTTATGCTGAAACAAGAGCCAGAGGATAAAAATACAAATGTCTCCTAAAGCAAAATTTACAAAACCATTTGTGTAAACCAATTCTAAAACTTATCAGGGGGAAAGATACAAGGGAGTTGGAAGTGTGGGGTGATGGAGGAGGTAACATGATGAACTAGAAATATACTTACAGACTTACATATGAACTTCTAATCCTTTGGTACATCACTCTGAAAATAAAGGAAAAAATAAAACAAACAAGAAAAAAAGAGGAAGTAATGTGGTATGAAATAGTTTATGGTCCTAATCTAAATCCTTTAGAAATAATGCCATTGTAGACATGAACGGATTAGATTCAATCAGTTGATCAGAGAAACTGAACAGGGAAATGATGAGCATCATGCAACCCCCAAGCTTATGCAGCTGTTTGGCAAGAGTTGGGAAAATTAAAAAGATCTCAAACCACTGGGGTAGATAATAAGGAAGACTCAGATGGCTCAGACACTGAGGAAAAATTATGCAATGAGCTTACTACAGACAGATTGACCCATGTGGAGAAAATTTTGGAATCAATTATAGCCCTATTGTCACATCGTTATCCAAAACAGCAAACTCCTGTAAAGGTAAAGACTAGTGGGACCTGCCCAGAATCCTGGCGGACTTTGATCCTTTCCCACCACAACCTCCTCCTGATAGGGTCTCACAGCTAGTACCATTTCTGCCTGTGCTGTTTAAGGTGCCTGGTCCTCCTACAGTAAACGTGGCACACTTCCTTGGCTCAGACTTATCAAGAAGGGAGGACATTTCTGGTTTTCATTTATTCCCTGACAGGCAAGATGAAGATAGCAAAAAGTTCATCAGTGTTTGTTATTTAAACAAATAAGAGATCTAAAGAATGCTTGTTTTCAATATGGCCCTACAGTACCACTTACTCGTCATTCTTATTTATTTATTTATTCATTGGCCAGTCCTGGGACTTCAACTCAGGTCCTGAGCACTGTCCCTGGCTTCTTTTTACTCAAGGCTAGCACTCTGCTCCTTGAGTCACAGCGCCACTTCTGGTCATTTTCTGTATCTCTGGTGAGGGGTAATCAAACCCAGGGCTTCATGTACATGAGGGAATCACTCTTGCCACTAGGCCATATTCCCAGCACACTCAAGTCATTCTTGAACCTTGGCTACTAAAACTTTATGCCCAAATTGCCAAGCAGCCCTCAGGCCCTCTAAGATAAAAGGAGGAATAAATGACTATATTCAGCTTTGTGCGAACATTGGCCATCCTAGCTGCATGGCCTCATGCTCCAAGGGCCGACTGTAACAGAGTTCTTACGCATGTCCTGGATGGGGAGAAGGCGATGGGGACATTTATGTACTGTCGGATTCCCGGCATTTGTTTTTCCTGCCGACAAATGGGCCACTTAATGGCTCACTGACCTAATCAGAAAAGGAGATTTATTACTGAAATTTCTCCCAACTGTAAAAACGGGAAGCATTGTGTTACAAATTTCAGATCTAATTTGAATGACTATGGCCACCAGATTTCAGTAAACTGGCAGAGGAGACAGTCCCTGGCCCCACAGAAAAATTTAGGATCAGCTCCTTCTTTCCCCTAAACTCAAGCATATCCCCCAACAACCTGCAGCAACAATCAGTTTCAAGTCTTCTCTGAGCAACAAAAGGAAGTTCAGGGTTGGATCTCTGTTCCTCTACCTGCACAGTACTGACTTCCAAAATGGTATTTTAGCCCCTCTCTACAGGAGTCATTGGCCCACTTCCAAGGGAATCTGTTGGCTTATTTTTAGGCTGTAGCAGCTCCGCACTGAGGAGCTTACCTATTATTCCAGGAGTGATCAATCAGGACTCTAATGGAGAAATAAAAATCATGGCTTCAATGCTTGCTAGTGTTACCACTAAAATGCTCACTACCTAAATGCCGCCATTCACAAAATACCGCATGATATGTGAATAAGCACTGGGGATTATAAGACCCAGAATCAAGTAAATACCCCAAAGCAGATTGACCAGTGGCTGCAGGAGATATGTCTAGAGGCATGAGGTTGGGTATGTCCCACAGTAAAAAGGATGGTTCTTAGGCCTGCTTTATTCAAGGGGCCCAAAACCCTACTATGACTTCATAGTGGGCCTTCAGAAAATTATTGATAGAACAGTACAAGGAGTATTTTTGGACACTTAAAAGATGAAGCTATTGGGACAGACTCTTGGTGCTAGTGTGATTGTACCCAAATCCGGGAAATTAAACTGTTTTGGCTGTGGGGACAAGGGCATAATAAAATGAATTTTGTAAAAATGAAACTGGCAAATACAAAGTCGCCTAGGAAATTCCCTCTCTGCAAACGTGGGGTGAATTGGGCCCAAGAATTTTGGTCTAAAACTGACATTGGTGGACATATGCTTCCCCTTTCATCGGAAGCAGCACAGGGAGAAAGTACAAGGAGTTCAGGAAAGGGGGCAAAGGGCAAGCCTCATGGTCCTATTCCTATGAACGAGCCTTCATTACCATCTATTTGTTACAACCAGCCCAGTTTGGGAGTGCCACAGTGGACCCTTTCTCAAGCCCAACCTTATCTTTCCCTGCTAATTTCCAGAATTAGAACTTGCATATATGGTCCCTTACCATGGGGGACTTGGGGCCTTCTTTTGGAGCATTCCAGTTTAATTGCTAAAGGAGTGTTAGTTGTACCAGGAGTAACTGACTCTGACTACATAGGACAAATTCAAATCCTTAAGACCTCCCCTGTACCTTATGATATTAATTCTGGTGATCGTATTGCACAATTGATTTTCTTTGCTTACATATTTATATCAACTTCTGCAAACCCTTGTCAAGGAGGTTTTGACAGTATGAAATATCAATGTGTTTTCTGGATTTTCAATGAAGCATACAAACCACCTTGTTGTAAATTTTATATAGGAAAGAGGCATTGCTAGCTATTGGCTAAGACATCACAATAATCAGCCAGATTGAATGGGGCATCGGGGCAGGGTGACTCAAACTATCAAATGCAGAATAAAAGGGGTCAGTAGTACACTTGATTCAGTTATTAAGCAAAATCTTGAACATCAGAATATTACTGATGGTGAAGGCCAACATTCCATTTTTGATCCATAATTTTTGTAAGTACCTATTAACGTAAATGTACTAGACATCTTTGAATAGTGTGGAGCTCATTTAGTTTTCCCTTGATGTTCAGATGCATGTCTATCTCAGTAAGATTACTTACTTGGCAGACAGATTGTCCAGTTTGTCGTGAGCAAAGGCCCTTATCTAAAGAAAAGTTGGCAGCCAAATTGCAAGTTGTTGGAGATAAGTTAGCTTCAAATCATATTGAGGTTTCTATCTCTACCTAGAACTCTCCTAATTCTGTTATTAAAAAGAATTCTCACAAATTGAGATTGCTCCCTGGTTGTCGAGCTCTAAATGCAGCTATGAGGTCTATAGATACTTTACAACCTGGCTTGCCCCAATTATGTATGATTCCTTTAAATTGGAATATTATACTAAGATTTGCAAGATTGTTTCTTTACTATTTTCTTATTTGATGAGGACCTATCATGCTTTGCTTTTACTTTAAGTCGGATTAATCTCCAAGGACCCCATGGAAGGTTTAAATGGAAATTATTGCCACTAGGCATGATGAACTCACCTACTATGTGTCAAACTTTTGTAGCCAGAGCACTAGAACCTATTAGGAAAAGATTTGCTCAGGTTTCATGTATTCATTATATGGATGACTAATTATTTGCTGCACCTAATAAAGATATTCTATCAGACTTATTACAAATTTTGTCCTTCCACTTGCAAGAAAATGGTTTACTAGTTGCCCCTGATAAAATCTGGACAGAGGAGCCATTAAAGTATCTAGGATACTTAGT
>NW_025961598.1:0-42545 GCF_023159225.1 Perognathus longimembris pacificus | reverse complement strand
CTCAAGTCCAGGGTGTTGTTCTCGTGGTGGGCGTGGCTAAGGAGCCCAGCGCTGCTTACTGGACAGTCCATTGGCACTTGGGTCTCCCCCTGCTGTCCTTACCAGTCTCCCATTCCCTGAACCATGCAGCTTCGGAGACCTGGGTAGCAACAAACACTTCCGGAAAGCAATCAAGGCAGAAATGTCAATGTAACAGGACCACATGATCACGCCCCAGTAGTGCCCCAACCAAGGATGGTATTCATTACCCCTCAGGTCTACACCCTAAAGCACAGCGCTGCGCGCAGGGAATTGGGCAGGCCTGTGCCCCAGAATCCCTTGCCTCTTCTCCCTTCTACTTGGTCCCAGGGTGGTGGGGCGCCCAACCTGGCCTTCCTAGCCACCACCTGCCATCTGCAGCTGAGTTCCTGAGGCTTGTCCCCTGCACACATACCTCCTTTGCTGATAACTCCCTCCGAGTTCTCTCTCCTAGCCCTCCTGTCCCTGCCTTGCTGCTCTGGACTGCTTTCAACTCACACATGCCTCTGCGTCACTGCCTCTTTGCCTCTGCCTCTGCTTCCAATTTCCCCCTCCTCCTCTTGAGGTTCACAGGCTGCACACCTCCCCATGCACCTCTTCACTTCTTCTGGGGAAATTACAACTGCCTCACCCTGGCCTAGCCCTTCTTATATTCTCCAAATCTCCCTCTGCTCTCACCCTCTGGACACCTGGGATCTCTCAGTCCTCTGGTGAACACCAATCCCCATTTATCTAATCTGTTGTCTGCCTGCTCTGTGCCCAAGCCCCTCTGCTCCTTTTCTGTGCACAGGAGGTTTGTGACAAAGGTAGGAGGGAAGCGGCACTCCTTTCCTGCCTTCTGGTTTTATGACTGACATCCGATTGGTCTGGAAACGGCCTCTGCCCCCTTGGCCAAGACCACCTGAAGACCTTGCCTGGCTTGCTAGGCAGCAGCCCTGTGTTTTTCTGAGCAGGAAGGACTGCACATATGCGACCCACTATGCAGAAAAGCCTCCAGGGGGTGGCCGGATGTTTTGTTTCTCCACTCCTTGCCCACTTTGTTGATGTGTGCTTTCATTTGCATTCCAACAGGAACAGCCTTAAGGGAGGGCTAGTGAGGCTGCTTAGAGGTAGGCAGTTGGGTGCTCACAGGCCAGCAGGGCCTCCTGGTGCCTCACTAACAGTGCATTTGCACCTGGGGTGCTGGGAAGCCTCTGGGCAGTGCCCATATGGTTTGGAGCTCTGTGACATGGCCAGGTACTAGGCGCCTCCTGCTGACTTGAGCCAGTGTTCCAACTGGAGTTGCCAAAGCAAAAAGGGCACAGGGCCCCTTGGGGGTTTGCTGTAAGTTTTCACTAGTTCTCACTGGCCTTCGGGGATGCACAGGATGTGTAGAGCCGCACATCCCTCCCCTGACCATTCTGCTGGGAACGGCTTGGGCCAGGGTCCTAGGCAAATACACTTTCCACCTCCCCTCCTGCTCCATCTTCCCACATCCTGGTTGAACCCGTGTGACACAGCTCCCCACCGCCTCTGCCCTTGCCAGTCCTGGAAGTGGCTGGTGTATGGATCCACCACCTCTCTCACAATCAACCTCATCTCTCTTGCTCAGAGCATAAGGGAGATACAAGGTTAGCAGGTCAGCGAATCTGGGCATCTCCTTTCTGCGCTAGTGTCTGCTTAACTCTTGTCTTCCCGCTTGCCTTGGCCTCTCTGGCCCAGATCCCTGCCTGCTACTTCCTGCTATTGAGCAGCCAAGGATTATACTGGCTAGAGGCAGGAGCTGGCAATCCTGGTGCCCGTGGCTCACAGCCATATGTTTTAGGCTCCTTCAGGAAGCTCTGCTAAGACACCAGGGAAAGGGATATCTGACCCTTCCCTGCCGTGACCAAGGCACACTAGCACCCAGCAATGATATTCATAGGCAGCATCATCACTGTCATGCAGATCTCCAAGAGCAGAGGCAGCTTGGCATCAAGTACGGAGACCTTTGTGTAGCGGACAGCACAAGAGGGGAGCCTTCGCCATATGATTGGTTTCCGGGAACTTCAAAAAACAAGTAACGTGTAAACACTTTGAACTCCCACTGTCCAACCTCATACCTGACACACTCATGCAACCGCACATGAACAAAAAATTCCTCACAGGCGAGCCGACTCTCTATCTCTCTCTTTCTCTCTCTTCCTCCCCGCCACCCCCACATGCTCACCATAACACACTGTGCCGGGGTCCTCCTGGATCTACATCCACATACCTATTTGCACATATGCAGACTTAGGCTTATGAAGCACACTCTTGTACAGCATCAGGAACACACGCATGTAGGCAAGCAGGGGCACACACACGCACACGTGAGCGCACCCAGTACACAGTGGCTTGGAAGGTGCTAAGGGGTTTTCGAGGACTGTGGCCTACTTGCTCAAGTCCAGGGTGTTGTTCTCATGGTGGGCGTGGCTAAGGAGCCCAGCGCTGCTTACTGGACAGTCCATTGGCACTTGGGCCTCCCCCTGCTGTCCTCACCAGTCTCCCATTCCCTGAACCATGCAGCTTCGGAGACCTGGGTAGCAACAAACTCTTCGGGAAAGCAATCAAGGCAGAAATGCCAATGTAACAGGACCACATGATTATGCCCCAGTAGTGCCCCAACCAAGGATGGCATTCGTTACCCCTCAGGTCTACACCCTAAAGCAGAGCGCTGCGCGCAGAGAATGGGGCCGGCCTGTGCCCCAGAATCCCTTGCCTCTTCTCCCTTCTACTTGGTCCCAGGGTGGTGGGGCGCCCAACCTGGCCTTCCTAGCCACCACCTGCCATCTGCAGCTGAGTTCCTGAGGCTTGTCCCCTGCACACATACCTCCTTTGCTGATAACTCCCTCCGAGTTCTATCTCCTAGCCCTCCTGTCCCTGCCTTGCTGCTCTGGACTGCTTTCAACTCACACATGCCTCTGCGTCACTGCCTCTTTGCCTCTGCCTCTGCTTCCCAATTTCCCCCTCCTCCTCTTGAGGTTCACAGGCTGCACACCTCCCCATGCACCTCTTCACTTCTTCTGGGGAAATTACAACTGCCTCACCCTGGCCTAGCCCTTCTTATCTTCTCCAAATCTCCCTCTGCTCTCACCCTCTGCACACCTGGGATCTCTCAGTCCTCTGGTGAACACCAATCCCCATTTATCTAATCTGTTGTCTGCCTGCTCTGTGCCCAAGCCCCTCTGCTCCTTTTCTGTGCACAGGAGGTTTGTGACAAAGGTAGGAGGGAAGCGGCACTCCTTTCCTACCTTCTGGTTTTATGACTGACATCCGATTGGTCTGGAAACGGCCTCTGCCCCCTTGGCCAAGACCACCTGAAGACCTTGCCTGGCTTGCTAGGCAGCAGCCCTGTGTTTTTCTGAGCAGGAAGGACTGCACATATGCGACCCACTATGCAGAAAAGCCTCCAGGGGGTGTCCGGATGTTTTGTTTCTCCATTCCTTGCCCACTTTGTTGATGTGTGCTTTCATTTGCATTCCAACAGGAACAGCCTTAAGGGAGGGCTAGTGAGGCTGCTTAGAGGTAGGCAGTTGGCGCTCACAGGCCAGAAGGGCCTCCTGGTGCCTCACTAACAGTGCATTTGCACCTGGGGTGCTGGGAAGCCTCTGGGCAGTGCCCATATGTTTTGGAGCTTTGTGATATGGCCAGGTACTAGGCGCCTCCTGCTGACTTGAGCCAGTGTTCCAACTGGAGTTGCCATAGCAAAAAGGGCACAGGGCCCCTTGGGGGTTTGCTGTAAGTTCTCACTAGTTCTCACAGGCCTTCGGGGTGCACAGGATGTGTAGAGCCGCACATCCCTCCCCTGACCATTCTGCTGGGAACGGCTTGGGCCAGGGTCCTAGGCAAATACACTTTCCACCTCCCCTCCTGCTCCATCTTCCCACATCCTGGTTGAACCCGTGTGACACAGCTCCCCACCGCCTCTGCCCTTGCCAGTCCTGGAAGTGGCTGGTGTATGGATCCGCCACCTCTCTCAAAATCAACCTCATCTCTCTTGCTCAGAGCATAAGGGAGATACAAGGTTAGCAGGTCAGCGAATCTGGGCATCTCCTTTCTGCGCTAGTGTCTGCTTAACTCTTGTCTTCCCGCTTGCCTTGGCCTCTCTGGCCCAGATCCCTGCCTGCTACTTCCTGCTATTGAGCAGCCAAGGATTATACTGGCTAGAGGCAGGAGCTGGCAATCCTGGTGCCCGTGGCTCACAGCCATGTTTTAGGCTCCTTCAGGAAGCTCTGCTAAGACACCAGGGAAAGGGATATCTGACCCTTCCCTGCCGTGACCAAGGCACACTAGCACCCAGCAATGATATTCATAGGCAGCATCATCACTGTCATGCAGATCTCCAAGAGCAGAGGCAGCTTGGCATCAAGTACGGAGACCTTTGTGTAGCGGACAGCACAAGAGGGGAGCCTTCGCCATATGATTGGTTTCCGGGAACTTCAAAAAACAAGTAACGTGTAAACACTTTGAACTCCCACTGTCCAACCTCATACCTGACACACTCATGCAACCGCACATGAACAAAAAATTCCTCACAGGAGAGCCGATTCTCTCTCTCTCTCTTTCTCTCTCTTCCTCCCCGCCACCCCCACATGCTCACTATAACACACTGTGCCGGGTCCTCCTGGACCTACATCCACATACCTATTTGCACATATGCAGACTTAGCCTTAGGAAGCACACTCTTGTACAGCATCAGGAACGCACGCATGTAGGCAAGCAGGGGCACACACACGCACACGTGAGCGCACCCAGTACACAGTGGCTTGGAAGGTGCTAAGGGGTTTTCGAGGACTGTGGCCTACTTGCTCAAGTCCAGGGTGTTGTTCTCGTGGTGGGCGTGGCTAAGGAGCCCAGCGCTGCTTACTGGACAGTCCATTGGCACTTGGGCCTCCCCCTGCTGTCCTCACCAGTCTCCCATTCCCTGAACCATGCAGCTTCGGAGACCTGGGTAGCAACAAACTCTTCGGGAAAGCAATCAAGGCAGAAATGTCAATGTAACAGGACCACATGATCACGCCCCAGTAGTGCCCCAACCAAGGATGGCATTCGTTACCCCTCAGGTCTACACCCTAAAGCACAGCGCTGCGCGCAGAGAATGGGGCAGGCCTGTGCCCCAGAATCCCTTGCCTCTTCTCCCTTCTACTTGGTCCCAGGGTGGTGGGGCGCCCAACCTGGCCTTCCTAGCCACCACCTGCCATCTGCAGCTGAGTTCCTGAGGCTTGTCCCCTGCACACATACCTCCTTTGCTGATAACTCCCTCCGAGTTCTCTCTCCTAGCCCTCCTGTCCCTGCCTTGCTGCTCTGGACTGCTTTCAACTCACACATGCCTCTGCGTCACTGCCTCTTTGCCTCTGCCTCTGCTTCCCAATTTCCCCCTCCTCCTCTTGAGGTTCACAGGCTGCACACCTCCCTATGCACCTCTTCACTTCTTCTGGGGAAATTACAACTGCCTCACCCTGGCCTAGCCCTACTTATCTTCTCCAAATCTCCCTCTGCTCTCACCCTCTGCACACCTGGGATCTCTCAGTCCTCTGGTGAACACCAATCCCCATTTATCTAATCTGTTGTCTGCCTGCTCTGTGCCCAAGCTCCTCTGCTCCTTTTCTGTGCACAGGAGGTTTGTGACAAAGGTAGGAGGGAAGCGGCACTCCTTTCCTGCCTTCTGGTTTTATGACTGACATCCGATTGGTCTGGAAATGGCCTCTGCCCCCTTGGCCAAGACCACCTGAAGACCTTGCCTGGCTTGCTAGGCAGCAGCCCTGTGTTTTTCTGAGCAGGAAGGACTGCACATATGCGACCCACTATGCAGAAAAGCCTCCAGGGGGTGGCCGGATGTTTTGTTTCTCCATTCCTTGCCCACTTTGTTGATGTGTGCTTTCATTTGCATTCCAACAGGAACAGCCTTAAGGGAGGGGTAGTGAGGCTGCTTAGAGGTAGGCAGTTGGTGCTCACAGGCCAGCAGGGAATCCTGGTGCCTCACTAACAGTGCATTTGCACCTGGGGTGCTGGGAAGCCTCTGGGCAGTGCCCATATGGTTTGGAGCTCTGTGACATGGCCAGGTACTAGGCGCCTCCTGCTGACTTGTGCCAGTGTTCCAACTGGAGTTGCCATAGCAAAAAGGGCACAGGGCCCCTTGGGGGTTTGCTGTAAGTTCTCACTAGTTCTCACAGGCCTTCGGGGTGCACAGGATGTGTAGAGCCGCACATCCCTCCCCTGACCATTCTGCTGGGAACGGCTTGGGCCAGGGTCCTAGGCAAATACACTTTCCACCTCCCCTCCTGCTCCATCTTCCCACATCCTGGTTGAACCCGTGTGACACAGCTCCCCACCGCCTCTGCCCTTGCCAGTCCTGGAAGTGGCTGGTGTATGGATCCGCCACCTCTCTCAAAATCAACCTCATCTCTCTTGCTCAGAGCATAAGGGAGATACAAGGTTAGCAGGTCAGCGAATCTGGGCATCTCCTTTCTGCGCTAGTGTCTGCTTAACTCTTGTCTTCCCGCTTGCCTTGGCCTCTCTGGCCCAGATCCCTGCCTGCTACTTCCTGCTATTGAGCAGCCAAGGATTATACTGGCTAGAGGCAGGAGCTGGCAATCCTGGTGCCCGTGGCTCACAGCCATATGTTTTAGGCTCCTTCAGGAAGCTCTGCTAAGACACCAGGGAAAGGGATATCTGACCCTTCCCTGCCGTGACCAAGGCACACTAGCACCCAGCAATGATATTCATAGGCAGCATCATCACTGTCATGCAGATCTCCAAGAGCAGAGGCAGCTTGGCATCAAGTACGGAGACCTTTGTGTAGCGGACAGCACAAGAGGGGAGCCTTCGCCATATGATTGGTTTCCGGGAACTTCAAAAAACAAGTAACGTGTAAACACTTTGAACTCCCACTGTCCAACCTCATACCTGACACACTCATGCAACCGCACATGAACAAAAAATTCCTCACAGGAGAGCCGATTCTCTCTCTCTCTCTTTCTCTCTCTTCCTCCCCGCCACCCCCACATGCTCACTATAACACACTGTGCCGGGTCCTCCTGGACCTACATCCACATACCTATTTGCACATATGCAGACTTAGCCTTAGGAAGCACACTCTTGTACAGCATCAGGAACGCACGCATGTAGGCAAGCAGGGGCACACACACGCACACGTGAGCGCACCCAGTACACAGTGGCTTGGAAGGTGCTAAGGGGTTTTCGAGGACTGTGGCCTACTTGCTCAAGTCCAGGGTGTTGTTCTCGTGGTGGGCGTGGCTAAGGAGCCCAGCGCTGCTTACTGGACAGTCCATTGGCACTTGGGCCTCCCCCTGCTGTCCTCACCAGTCTCCCATTCCCTGAACCATGCAGCTTCGGAGACCTGGGTAGCAACAAACTCTTCGGGAAAGCAATCAAGGCAGAAATGTCAATGTAACAGGACCACATGATCACGCCCCAGTAGTGCCCCAACCAAGGATGGCATTCGTTACCCCTCAGGTCTACACCCTAAAGCACAGCGCTGCGCGCAGAGAATGGGGCAGGCCTGTGCCCCAGAATCCCTTGCCTCTTCTCCCTTCTACTTGGTCCCAGGGTGGTGGGGCGCCCAACCTGGCCTTCCTAGCCACCACCTGCCATCTGCAGCTGAGTTCCTGAGGCTTGTCCCCTGCACACATACCTCCTTTGCTGATAACTCCCTCCGAGTTCTCTCTCCTAGCCCTCCTGTCCCTGCCTTGCTGCTCTGGACTGCTTTCAACTCACACATGCCTCTGCGTCACTGCCTCTTTGCCTCTGCCTCTGCTTCCCAATTTCCCCCTCCTCCTCTTGAGGTTCACAGGCTGCACACCTCCCTATGCACCTCTTCACTTCTTCTGGGGAAATTACAACTGCCTCACCCTGGCCTAGCCCTACTTATCTTCTCCAAATCTCCCTCTGCTCTCACCCTCTGCACACCTGGGATCTCTCAGTCCTCTGGTGAACACCAATCCCCATTTATCTAATCTGTTGTCTGCCTGCTCTGTGCCCAAGCTCCTCTGCTCCTTTTCTGTGCACAGGAGGTTTGTGACAAAGGTAGGAGGGAAGCGGCACTCCTTTCCTGCCTTCTGGTTTTATGACTGACATCCGATTGGTCTGGAAATGGCCTCTGCCCCCTTGGCCAAGACCACCTGAAGACCTTGCCTGGCTTGCTAGGCAGCAGCCCTGTGTTTTTCTGAGCAGGAAGGACTGCACATATGCGACCCACTATGCAGAAAAGCCTCCAGGGGGTGGCCGGATGTTTTGTTTCTCCATTCCTTGCCCACTTTGTTGATGTGTGCTTTCATTTGCATTCCAACAGGAACAGCCTTAAGGGAGGGGTAGTGAGGCTGCTTAGAGGTAGGCAGTTGGTGCTCACAGGCCAGCAGGGAATCCTGGTGCCTCACTAACAGTGCATTTGCACCTGGGGTGCTGGGAAGCCTCTGGGCAGTGCCCATATGGTTTGGAGCTCTGTGACATGGCCAGGTACTAGGCGCCTCCTGCTGACTTGTGCCAGTGTTCCAACTGGAGTTGCCATAGCAAAAAGGGCACAGGGCCCCTTGGGGGTTTGCTGTAAGTTCTCACTAGTTCTCACAGGCCTTCGGGGTGCACAGGATGTGTAGAGCCGCACATCCCTCCCCTGACCATTCTGCTGGGAACGGCTTGGGCCAGGGTCCTAGGCAAATACACTTTCCACCTCCCCTCCTGCTCCATCTTCCCACATCCTGGTTGAACCCGTGTGACACAGCTCCCCACCGCCTCTGCCCTTGCCAGTCCTGGAAGTGGCTGGTGTATGGATCCGCCACCTCTCTCAAAATCAACCTCATCTCTCTTGCTCAGAGCATAAGGGAGATACAAGGTTAGCAGGTCAGCGAATCTGGGCATCTCCTTTCTGCGCTAGTGTCTGCTTAACTCTTGTCTTCCCGCTTGCCTTGGCCTCTCTGGCCCAGATCCCTGCCTGCTACTTCCTGCTATTGAGCAGCCAAGGATTATACTGGCTAGAGGCAGGAGCTGGCAATCCTGGTGCCCGTGGCTCACAGCCATATGTTTTAGGCTCCTTCAGGAAGCTCTGCTAAGACACCAGGGAAAGGGATATCTGACCCTTCCCTGCCGTGACCAAGGCACACTAGCACCCAGCAATGATATTCATAGGCAGCATCATCACTGTCATGCAGATCTCCAAGAGCAGAGGCAGCTTGGCATCAAGTACGGAGACCTTTGTGTAGCGGACAGCACAAGAGGGGAGCCTTCGCCATATGATTGGTTTCCGGGAACTTCAAAAAACAAGTAACGTGTAAACACTTTGAACTCCCACTGTCCAACCTCATACCTGACACACTCATGCAACCGCACATGAACAAAAAATTCCTCACAGGAGAGCCGATTCTCTCTCTCTCTCTTTCTCTCTCTTCCTCCCCGCCACCCCCACATGCTCACTATAACACACTGTGCCGGGTCCTCCTGGACCTACATCCACATACCTATTTGCACATATGCAGACTTAGCCTTAGGAAGCACACTCTTGTACAGCATCAGGAACGCACGCATGTAGGCAAGCAGGGGCACACACACGCACACGTGAGCGCACCCAGTACACAGTGGCTTGGAAGGTGCTAAGGGGTTTTCGAGGACTGTGGCCTACTTGCTCAAGTCCAGGGTGTTGTTCTCGTGGTGGGCGTGGCTAAGGAGCCCAGCGCTGCTTACTGGACAGTCCATTGGCACTTGGGCCTCCCCCTGCTGTCCTCACCAGTCTCCCATTCCCTGAACCATGCAGCTTCGGAGACCTGGGTAGCAACAAACTCTTCGGGAAAGCAATCAAGGCAGAAATGTCAATGTAACAGGACCACATGATCACGCCCCAGTAGTGCCCCAACCAAGGATGGCATTCGTTACCCCTCAGGTCTACACCCTAAAGCACAGCGCTGCGCGCAGAGAATGGGGCCGGCCTGTGCCCCAGAATCCCTTGCCTCTTCTCCCTTCTACTTGGTCCCAGGGTGGTGGGGCGCCCAACCTGGCCTTCCTAGCCACCACCTGCCATCTGCAGCTGAGTTCCTGAGGCTTGTCCCCTGCACACATACCTCCTTTGCTGATAACTCCCTCCGAGTTCTCTCTCCTAGCCCTCCTGTCCCTGCCTTGCTGCTCTGGACTGCTTTCAACTCACACATGCCTCTGCGTCACTGCCTCTTTGCCTCTGCCTCTGCTTCCCAATTTCCCCCTCCTCCTCTTGAGGTTCACAGGCTGCACACCTCCCTATGCACCTCTTCACTTCTTCTGGGGAAATTACAACTGCCTCACCCTGGCCTAGCCCTACTTATCTTCTCCAAATCTCCCTCTGCTCTCACCCTCTGCACACCTGGGATCTCTCAGTCCTCTGGTGAACACCAATCCCCATTTATCTAATCTGTTGTCTGCCTGCTCTGTGCCCAAGCTCCTCTGCTCCTTTTCTGTGCACAGGAGGTTTGTGACAAAGGTAGGAGGGAAGCGGCACTCCTTTCCTGCCTTCTGGTTTTATGACTGACATCCGATTGTTCTGGAAATGGCCTCTGCCCCCTTGGCCAAGACCACCTGAAGACCTTGCCTGGCTTGCTAGGCAGCAGCCCTGTGTTTTTCTGAGGAGGAAGGACTGCACATATGCGACCCACTATGCAGAAAAGCCTCCAGGGGGTGGCCGGATGTTTTGTTTCTCCATTCCTTGCCCACTTTGTTGATGTGTGCTTTCATTTGCATTCCAACAGGAACAGCCTTAAGGGAGGGGTAGTGAGGCTGCTTAGAGGTAGGCAGTTGGTGCTCACAGGCCAGCAGGGACTCCTGGTGCCTCACTAACAGTGCATTTGCACCTGGGGTGCTGGGAAGCCTCTGGGCAGTGCCCATATGGTTTGGAGCTCTGTGACATGGCCAGGTACTAGGCGCCTCCTGCTGACTTGTGCCAGTGTTCCAACTGGAGTTGCCATAGCAAAAAGGGCACAGGGCCCCTTGGGGGTTTGCTGTAAGTTCTCACTAGTTCTCACAGGCCTTCGGGGATGCACAGGATGTGTAGAGCCGCACATCCCTCCCCTGACCATTCTGCTGGGAACGGCTTGGGCCAGGGTCCTAGGCAAATACACTTTCCACCTCCCCTCCTGCTCCATCTTCCCACATCCTGGTTGAACCCGTGTGACACAGCTCCCCACCGCCTCTGCCCTTGCCAGTCCTGGAAGTGGCTGGTGTATGGATCCGCCACCGCTCTCACAATCAACCTCATCTCTCTTGCTCAGAGCATAGGGGAGATACAAGGTTAGCAGGTCAGCGAATCTGGGCATCTCCTTTCTGCGCTAGTGTCTGCTTAACTCTTGTCTTCCCACTTGCCTTGGCCTCTCTGGCCCAGATCCCTGCCTGCTACTTCCTGCTATTGAGCAGCCAAGGATTATACTGGCTAGAGGCAGGAGCTGGCAATCCTGGTGCCCGTGGCTCACAGCCATATGTTTTAGGCTCCTTCAGGAAGCTCTGCTAAGACACCAGGGAAAGGGATATCTGACCCTTCCCTGCCGTGACCAAGGCACACTAGCACCCAGCAATGATATTCATAGGCAGCATCATCACTGTCATGCAGATCTCCAAGAGCAGAGGCAGCTTGGCATCAAGTACGGAGACCTTTGTGTAGCAGACAGCACAAGAGGGGAGCCTTCGCCATATGATTGGTTTCCGGGAACTTCAAAAAACAAGTAACGTGTAAACACTTTGAACTCCCTCTGTCCAACCTCATACCTGACACACTCATGCAACCGCACATGAACAAAAAATTCCTCGCAGGCGAGCCGACTCTCTCTCTCTCTCTTTCTCTCTCTTCCTCCCCGCCACCCCCACATGCTCACTATAACACACTGTGCCGGGTCCTCCTGGATCTACATCCACATACCTATTTGCACATATGCAGACTTGGGCTTAGGAAGCACACTCTTGTACAGCATCAGGAACACACGCATGTAGGCAAGCAGGGGCACACACACGCACACGTGAGCGCACCCAGTACACAGTGGCTTGGAAGGTGCTAAGGGGTTTTCGAGGACTGTGTCCTACTTGCTCAAGTCCAGGGTGTTGTTCTCGTGGTGGGCGTGGCTAAGGAGCCCAGCGCTGCTTACTGGACAGTCCATTGGCACTTGGGCCTCCCCATGCTGTCCTCACCAGTCTCCCATTCCCTGAACCATGCAGCTTCGGAGACCTGGGTAGCAACAAACTCTTCGGGAAAGCAATCAAGGCAGAAATGTCAATGTAACAGGACCACATGATCACGCCCCAGTAGTGCCCCAACCAAGGATGGCATTCGTTACCCCTCAGGTCTACACCCTAAAGCACAGCGCTGCGCGCAGAGAATGGGGCAGGCCTGTGCCCCAGAATCCCTTGCCTCTTCTCCCTTCTACTTGGTCCCAGGGTGGTGGGGCGCCCAACCTGGCCTTCCTAGCCACCACCTGCCATCTGCAGCTGAGTTCCTGAGGCTTGTCCCCTGCACACATACCTCCTTTGCTGATAACTCCCTCCGAGTTCTCTCTCCTAGCCCTCCTGTCCCTGCCTTGCTGCTCTGGACTGCTTTCAACTCACACATGCCTCTGCGTCACTGCCCCTTTGCCTCTGCCTCTGCTTCCAAATTTCCCCCTCCTCCTCTTGAGGTTCACAGGCTGCACATCTCCCCATGCACCTCTTCACTTCTTCTGGGGAAATTACAACTGCCTCACCCTGGCCTAGCCCTACTTATCTTCTCCAAATCTCCCTCTGCTCTCACCCTCTGCACACCTGGGATCTCTCAGTCCTCTGGTGAACACCAATCCCCATTTATCTAATCTGTTGTCTGCCTGCTCTGTGCCCAAGCTCCTCTGCTCCTTTTCTGTGCACAGGAGGTTTGTGACAAAGGTAGGAGGGAAGCGGCACTCCTTTCCTGCCTTCTGGTTTTATGACTGACATCCGATTGGTCTGGAAATGGCCTCTGCCCCCTTGGCCAAGACCACCTGAAGACCTTGCCTGGCTTGCTAGGCAGCAGCCCTGTGTTTTTCTGAGCAGGAAGGACTGCACATATGCGACCCACTATGCAGAAAAGCCTCCAGGGGGTGGCCGGATGTTTTGTTTCTCCATTCCTTGCCCACTTTGTTGATGTGTGCTTTCATTTGCATTCCAACAGGAACAGCCTTAAGGGAGGGGTAGTGAGGCTGCTTAGAGGTAGGCAGTTGGTGCTCACAGGCCAGCAGGGACTCCTGGTGCCTCACTAACAGTGCATTTGCACCTGGGGTGCTGGGAAGCCTCTGGGCAGTGCCCATATGGTTTGGAGCTCTGTGACATGGCCAGGTACTAGGCGCCTCCTGCTGACTTGTGCCAGTGTTCCAACTGGAGTTGCCATAGCAAAAAGGGCACAGGGCCCCTTGGGGGTTTGCTGTAAGTTCTCACTAGTTCTCACAGGCCTTCGGGGATGCACAGGATGTGTAGAGCCGCACATCCCTCCCCTGACCATTCTGCTGGGAACGGCTTGGGCCAGGGTCCTAGGCAAATACACTTTCCACCTCCCCTCCTGCTCCATCTTCCCACATCCTGGTTGAACCCGTGTGACACAGCTCCCCACCGCCTCTGCCCTTGCCAGTCCTGGAAGTGGCTGGTGTATGGATCCGCCACCTCTCTCACAATCAACCTCATCTCTCTTGCTCAGAGCATAGGGGAGATACAAGGTTAGCAGGTCAGCGAATCTGGGCATCTCCTTTCTGCGCTAGTGTCTGCTTAACTCTTGTCTTCCCACTTGCCTTGGCCTCTCTGGCCCAGATCCCTGCCTGCTACTTCCTGCTATTGAGCAGCCAAGGATTATACTGGCTAGAGGCAGGAGCTGGCAATCCTGGTGCCCGTGGCTCACAGCCATATGTTTTAGGCTCCTTCAGGAAGCTCTGCTAAGACACCAGGGAAAGGGATATCTGACCCTTCCCTGCCGTGACCAAGGCACACTAGCACCCAGCAATGATATTCATAGGCAGCATCATCACTGTCATGCAGATCTCCAAGAGCAGAGGCAGCTTGGCGTCAAGTACGGAGACCTTTGTGTAGCGGACAGCACAAGAGGGGAGCCTTCGCCATATGATTGGTTTCCGGGAACTTCAAAAAACAAGTAACGTGTAAACACTTTGAACTCACTCTGTCCAACCTCATACCTGACACACTCATGCAACCGCACATGAACAAAAAATTCCTCGCAGGCGAGCCGACTCTCTCTCTCTCTCTTTCTCTCTCTTCCTCCCCGCCACCCCCACATGCTCACTATAACACACTGTGCCGGGTCCTCCTGGATCTACATCCACATACCTATTTGCACATATGCAGACTTGGGCTTAGGAAGCACACTCTTGTACAGCATCAGGAACACACGCATGTAGGCAAGCAGGGGCACACACACGCACACGTGAGCGCACCCAGTACACAGTGGCTTGGAAGGTGCTAAGGGGTTTTCGAGGACTGTGTCCTACTTGCTCAAGTCCAGGGTGTTGTTCTCGTGGTGGGCGTGGCTAAGGAGCCCAGCGCTGCTTACTGGACAGTCCATTGGCACTTGGGCCTCCCCATGCTGTCCTCACCAGTCTCCCATTCCCTGAACCATGCAGCTTCGGAGACCTGGGTAGCAACAAACTCTTCGGGAAAGCAATCAAGGCAGAAATGTCAATGTAACAGGACCACATGATCACGCCCCAGTAGTGCCCCAACCAAGGATGGCATTCGTTACCCCTCAGGTCTACACCCTAAAGCACAGCGCTGCGCGCAGAGAATGGAGCAGGCCTGTGCCCCAGAATCCCTTGCCTCTTCTCCCTTCTACTTGGTCCCAGGGTGGTGGGGCGCCCAACCTGGCCTTCCTAGCCACCACCTGCCATCTGCAGCTGAGTTCCTGAGGCTTGTCCCCTGCACACATACCTCCTTTGCTGATAACTCCCTCCGAGTTCTCTCTCCTAGCCCTCCTGTCCCTGCCTTGCTGCTCTGGACTGCTTTCAACTCACACATGCCTCTGCGTCACTGCCCCTTTGCCTCTGCCTCTGCTTCCAAATTTCCCCCTCCTCCTCTTGAGGTTCACAGGCTGCACATCTCCCCATGCACCTCTTCACTTCTTCTGGGGAAATTACAACTGCCTCACCCTGGCCTAGCCCTACTTATCTTCTCCAAATCTCCCTCTGCTCTCACCCTCTGCACACCTGGGATCTCTCAGTCCTCTGGTGAACACCAATCCCCATTTATCTAATCTGTTGTCTGCCTGCTCTGTGCCCAAGCTCCTCTGCTCCTTTTCTGTGCACAGGAGGTTTGTGACAAAGGTAGGAGGGAAGCGGCACTCCTTTCCTGCCTTCTGGTTTTATGACTGACATCCGATTGGTCTGGAAATGGCCTCTGCCCCCTTGGCCAAGACCACCTGAAGACCTTGCCTGGCTTGCTAGGCAGCAGCCCTGTGTTTTTCTGAGCAGGAAGGACTGCACATATGCGACCCACTATGCAGAAAAGCCTCCAGGGGGTGGCCGGATGTTTTGTTTCTCCATTCCTTGCCCACTTTGTTGATGTGTGCTTTCATTTGCATTCCAACAGGAACAGCCTTAAGGGAGGGGTAGTGAGGCTGCTTAGAGGTAGGCAGTTGGTGCTCACAGGCCAGCAGGGACTCCTGGTGCCTCACTAACAGTGCATTTGCACCTGGGGTGCTGGGAAGCCTCTGGGCAGTGCCCATATGGTTTGGAGCTCTGTGACATGGCCAGGTACTAGGCGCCTCCTGCTGACTTGTGCCAGTGTTCCAACTGGAGTTGCCATAGCAAAAAGGGCACAGGGCCCCTTGGGGGTTTGCTGTAAGTTCTCACTAGTTCTCACAGGCCTTCGGGGATGCACAGGATGTGTAGAGCCGCACATCCCTCCCCTGACCATTCTGCTGGGAACGGCTTGGGCCAGGGTCCTAGGCAAATACACTTTCCACCTCCCCTCCTGCTCCATCTTCCCACATCCTGGTTGAACCCGTGTGACACAGCTCCCCACCGCCTCTGCCCTTGCCAGTCCTGGAAGTGGCTGGTGTATGGATCCGCCACCTCTCTCACAATCAACCTCAACTCTCTTGCTCAGAGCATAGGGGAGATACAAGGTTAGCAGGTCAGCGAATCTTGGCATCTCCTCTCTGCGCTAGTGTCTGCTTAACTCTTGTCTTCCCGCTTGCCTTGGCCTCTCTGGCCCAGATCCCTGCCTGCTACTTCCTGCTATTGAGCAGCCAAGGATTATACTGGCTAGAGGCAGGAGCTGGCAATCCTGGTGCCCGTGGCTCACAGCCATATGTTTTAGGCTCCTTCAGGAAGCTCTGCTAAGACACCAGGGAAAGGGATATCTGACCCTTCCCTGCCGTGACCAAGGCACACTAGCACCCAGCAATGATATTCATAGGCAGCATCATCACTGTCATGCAGATCTCCAAGAGCAGAGGCAGCTTGGCATCAAGTCCGGAGACCTTTGTGTAGCGGACAGCACAAGAGGGGAGCCTTCGCCATATGATTGGTTTCCGGGAACTTCAAAAAACAAGTAACGTGTAAACACTTTGAACTCACTCTGTCCAACCTCATACCTGACACACTCATGCAACCGCACATGAACAAAAAATTCCTCGCAGGCGAGCCGACTCTCTCTCTCTCTCTTTCTCTCTCTTCCCCCCCGCCACACCCACATGCTCACTATAACACACTGTGCCGGGTCCTCCTGGATCTACATCCACATACCTATTTGCACATATGCAGACTTGGGCTTAGGAAGCACACTCTTGTACAGCATCAGGAACACACGCATGTAGGCAAGCAGGGGCACACACACGCACACGTGAGCGCACCCAGTACACAGTGGCTTGGAAGGTGCTAAGGGGTTTTCGAGGACTGTGTCCTACTTGCTCAAGTCCAGGGTGTTGTTCTCGTGGTGGGCGTGGCTAAGGAGCCCAGCGCTGCTTACTGGACAGTCCATTGGCACTTGGGCCTCCCCATGCTGTCCTCACCAGTCTCCCATTCCCTGAACCATGCAGCTTCGGAGACCTGGGTAGCAACAAACTCTTCGGGAAAGCAATCAAGGCAGAAATGTCAATGTAACAGGACCACATGATCACGCCCCAGTAGTGCCCCAACCAAGGATGGCATTCGTTACCCCTCAGGTCTACACCCTAAAGCACAGCGCTGCGCGCAGAGAATGGGGCAGGCCTGTGCCCCAGAATCCCTTGCCTCTTCTCCCTTCTACTTGGTCCCAGGGTGGTGGGGCGCCCAACCTGGCCTTCCTAGCCACCACCTGCCATCTGCAGCTGAGTTCCTGAGGCTTGTCCCCTGCACACATACCTCCTTTGCTGATAACTCCCTCCGAGTTCTCTCTCCTAGCCCTCCTGTCCCTGCCTTGCTGCTCTGGACTGCTTTCAACTCACACATGCCTCTGCGTCACTGCCCCTTTGCCTCTGCCTCTGCTTCCAAATTTCCCCCTCCTCCTCTTGAGGTTCACAGGCTGCACACCTCCCCATGCACCTCTTCACTTCTTCTGGGGAAATTACAACTGCCTCACCCTGGCCTAGCCCTTCTTATCTTCTCCAAATCTCCCTCTGCTCTCACCCTCTGCACACCTGGGATCTCTCAGTCCTCTGGTGAACACCAATCCCCATTTATCTAATCTGTTGTCTGCCTGCTCTGTGCCCAAGCCCCTCTGCTCCTTTTCTGTGCACAGGAGGTTTGTGACAAAGGTAGGAGGGAAGCGGCACTCCTTTCCTGCCTTCTGGTTTTATGACTGACATCCGATTGGTCTAGAAACGGCCTCTGCCCCCTTGGCCAAGACCACCTGAAGACCTTGCCTGGCTTGCTAGGCAGCAGCCCTGTGTTTTTCTGAGCAGGAAGGACTGCACATATGTGACCCACTATGCAGAAAAGCCTCCAGGGGGTGGCCGGATGTTTTGTTTCTCCATTCCTTGCCAACTTTGTTGATGTGTGCTTCCATTTGCATTCCAACAGGAACAGACTTAAGGGAGGGGTAGTGAGGCTGCTTAGAGGTAGGCAGTTGGTGCTCACAGGCCAGCAGGGCCTCCTGGTGCCTCACTAACTGTGCATTTGCACCTGGGGTGCTGGGAAGCCTCTGGGCAGTGCCCATGTGATTTGGAGCTCTGTGACATGCCAGGTACTAGGCGCCTCCTGCTGACTTGAGCCAGTGTTCCAACTGGAGTTGCCATAGCAAAAAGGGCACAGGGCCCCTTGGGGGTTTGCTGTAAGTTCTCAGTAGTTCTCACAGGCCTTCGGGGATGCACAGGATGTGTAGAGCCGCACATCCCTCCCCTGACCATTCTGCTGGGAACGGCTTGGGCCAGGGTCCTAGGCAAATACAATTTCCACCCCCCTCCTGCTCCATCTTCCCACATCCTGGTTGAACCCGTGTGACACAGCTCCCCACCGCCTCTGCCCTTGCCAGTCCTGGAAGTGGCTGGTGTATGGATCGCCACCTCTCTCACAATCAACCTCATCTCTCTTGCTCAGAGCATAAGGGAGATACAAGGTTAGCAGGTCAGCGAATCTGGGCATCTCCTTTCTGCGCTAGTGTCTGCTTAACTCTTGTCTTCCCGCTTGCCTTGGCCTCTCTGGCCCAGATCCCTGCCTGCTACTTCCTGCTATTGAGCAGCCAAGGATTATACTGGCTAGAGGCAGGAGCTGGCAATCCTGGTGCCCGTGGCTCACAGCCATATGTTTTAGGCTCCTTCAGGAAGCTCTGCTAAGACACCAGGGAAAGGGATATCTGACCCTTCCCTGCCGTGACCAAGGCACACTAGCACCCAGCAATGATATTCATAGGCAGCATCATCACTGTCATGCAGATCTCCAAGAGCAGAGGCAGCTTGGCATCAAGTCCGGAGACCTTTGTGTAGCGGACAGCACAAGAGGGGAGCCTTCGCCATATGATTGGTTTCCGGGAACTTCAAAAAACAAGTAACGTGTAAACACTTTGAACTCCCTCTGTCCAACCTCATACCTGACACACTCATGCAACCGCACATGAACAAAAAATTCCTCGCAGGCGAGCCGACTCTCTCTCTCTCTCTTTCTCTCTCTTCCTCCCCGCCACCCCCACATGCTCACTATAACACACTGTGCCGGGTCCTCCTGGATCTACATCCACATACCTATTTGCACATATGCAGACTTGGGCTTAGGAAGCACACTCTTGTACAGCATCAGGAACACACGCATGTAGGCAAGCAGGGGCACACACACGCACACGTGAGCGCATCCAGTACACAGTGGCTTGGAAGGTGCTAAGGGGTTTTCGAGGACTGTGTCCTACTTGCTCAAGTCCAGGGTGTTGTTCTCGTGGTGGGCGTGGCTAAGGAGCCCAGCGCTGCTTACTGGACAGTCCATTGGCACTTGGGCCTCCCCATGCTGTCCTCACCAGTCTCCCATTCCCTGAACCATGCAGCTTCGGAGACCTGGGTAGCAACAAACTCTTCGGGAAAGCAATCAAGGCAGAAATGTCAATGTAACAGGACCACATGATCACGCCCCAGTAGTGCCCCAACCAAGGATGGCATTCGTTACCCCTCAGGTCTACACCCTAAAGCACAGCGCTGCGCGCAGAGAATGGGGCAGGCCTGTGCCCCAGAATCCCTTGCCTCTTCTCCCTTCTACTTGGTCCCAGGGTGGTGGGGCGCCCAACCTGGCCTTCCTAGCCACCACCTGCCATCTGCAGCTGAGTTCCTGAGGCTTGTCCCCTGCACACATACCTCCTTTGCTGATAACTCCCTCCGAGTTCTCTCTCCTAGCCCTCCTGTCCCTGCCTTGCTGCTCTGGACTGCTTTCAACTCACACATGCCTCTGCGTCACTGCCCCTTTGCCTCTGCCTCTGCTTCCCAATTTCCCCCTCCTCCTCTTGAGGTTCACAGGCTGCACACCTCCCCATGCACCTCTTCACTTCTTCTGGGGAAATTACAACTGCCTCTCCCTGGCCTAGCCCTTCTTATCTTCTCCAAATCTCCCTCTGCTCTCACCCTCTGCACACCTGGGATCTCTCAGTCCTCTGGTGAACACCAATCCCCATTTATCTAATCTGTTGTCTGCCTGCTCTGTGCCCAAGCCCCTCTGCTCCTTTTCTGTGCACAGGAGGTTTGTGACAAAGGTAGGAGGGAAGCGGCACTCCTTTCCTGCCTTCTGGTTTTATGACTGACATACGATTGGTCTGGAAACGGCCTCTGCCCCCTTGGCCAAGACCACCTGAAGACCTTGCCTGGCTTGCTAGGCAGCAGCCCTGTGTATTTCTGAGCAGGAAGGACTGCACATATGTGACCCACTATGCAGAAAAGCCTCCAGGGGGTGGCCGGATGTTTTGTTTCTCCATTCCTTGCCCACTTTGTTGATGTGTGCTTCCATTTGCATTCCAACAGGAACAGCCTTAAGAGAGGGGTAGTGAGGCTGCTTAGAGGTAGGCAGTTGGTGCTCACAGGCCAGCAGGGCCTCCTGGTGCCTCACTAACTGTGCATTTGCACCTGGGGTGCTGGGAAGCCTCTGGGCAGTGCCCATGTGATTTGGAGCTCTGTGACATGCCAGGTACTAGGCGCCTCCTGCTGACTTGAGCCAGTGTTCCAACTGGAGTTGCCATAGCAAAAAGGGCACAGGGCCCCTTGGGGGTTTGCTGTAAGTTCTCACTAGTTCTCACAGGCCTTCGGGGATGCACAGGATGTGTAGAGCCGCACATCCCTCCCCTGACCATTCTGCTGGGAACGGCTTGGGCCAGGGTCCTAGGCAAATACAATTTCCACCTCCCCTCCTGCTCCATCTTCCCACATCCTGGTTGAACCCGTGTGACACAGCTCCCCACCGCCTCTGCCCTTGCCAGTCCTGGAAGTGGCTGGTGTATGGATCGCCACCTCTCTCACAATCAACCTCATCTCTCTTGCTCAGAGCATAAGGGAGATACAAGGTTAGCAGGTCAGCGAATCTGGGCATCTCCTTTCTGCGCTAGTGTCTGCTTAACTCTTGTCTTCCCGCTTGCCTTGGCCTCTCTGGCCCAGATCCCTGCCTGCTACTTCCTGCTATTGAGCAGCCAAGGATTATACTGGCTAGAGGCAGGAGCTGGCAATCCTGGTGCCCGTGGCTCACAGCCATATGTTTTAGGCTCCTTCAGGAAGCTCTGCTAAGACACCAGGGAAAGGGATATCTGACCCTTCCCTGCCGTGACCAAGGCACACTAGCACCCAGCAATGATATTCATAGGCAGCATCATCACTGTCATGCAGATCTCCAAGAGCAGAGGCAGCTTGGCATCAAGTACGGAGACCTTTGTGTAGCGGACAGCACAAGAGGGGAGCCTTCGCCATATGATTGGTTTCCGGGAACTTCAAAAAACAAGTAACGTGTAAACACTTTGAACTCACTCTGTCCAACCTCATACCTGACACACTCATGCAACCGCACATGAACAAAAAATTCCTCGCAGGCGAGCCGACTCTCTCTCTCTCTCTTTCTCTCTCTTCCTCCCCGCCACCCCCACATGCTCACTATAACACACTGTGCCGGGTCCTCCTGGATCTACATCCACATACCTATTTGCACATATGCAGACTTGGGCTTAGGAAGCACACTCTTGTACAGCATCAGGAACACACGCATGTAGGCAAGCAGGGGCACACACACGCACACGTGAGCGCATCCAGTACACAGTGGCTTGGAAGGTGCTAAGGGGTTTTCGAGGACTGTGTCCTACTTGCTCAAGTCCAGGGTGTTGTTCTCGTGGTGGGCGTGGCTAAGGAGCCCAGCGCTGCTTACTGGACAGTCCATTGGCACTTGGGCCTCCCCATGCTGTCCTCACCAGTCTCCCATTCCCTGAACCATGCAGCTTCGGAGACCTGGGTAGCAACAAACTCTTCGGGAAAGCAATCAAGGCAGAAATGTCAATGTAACAGGACCACATGATCACGCCCCAGTAGTGCCCCAACCAAGGATGGCATTCGTTACCCCTCAGGTCTACACCCTAAAGCACAGCGCTGCGCGCAGAGAATGGGGCAGGCCTGTGCCCCAGAATCCCTTGCCTCTTCTCCCTTCTACTTGGTCCCAGGGTGGTGGGGCGCCCAACCTGGCCTTCCTAGCCACCACCTGCCATCTGCAGCTGAGTTCCTGAGGCTTGTCCCCTGCACACATACCTCCTTTGCTGATAACTCCCTCCGAGTTCTCTCTCCTAGCCCTCCTGTCCCTGCCTTGCTGCTCTGGACTGCTTTCAACTCACACATGCCTCTGCGTCACTGCCCCTTTGCCTCTGCCTCTGCTTCCAAATTTCCCCCTCCTCCTCTTGAGGTTCACAGGCTGCACATCTCCCCATGCACCTCTTCACTTCTTCTGGGGAAATTACAACTGCCTCACCCTGGCCTAGCCCTTCTTATCTTCTCCAAATCTCCCTCTGCTCTCACCCTCTGCACACCTGGGATCTCTCAGTCCTCTGGTGAACACCAATCCCCATTTATCTAATCTGTTGTCTGCCTGCTCTGTGCCCAAGCCCCTCTGCTCCTTTTCTGTGCACAGGAGGTTTGTGACAAAGGTAGGAGGGAAGCGGCACTCCTTTCCTGCCTTCTGGTTTTATGACTGACATACGATTGGTCTGGAAACGGCCTCTGCCCCCTTGGCCAAGACCACCTGAAGACCTTGCCTGGCTTGCTAGGCAGCAGCCCTGTGTTTTTCTGAGCAGGAAGGACTGCACATATGTGACCCACTATGCAGAAAAGCCTCCAGGGGGTGGCCGGATGTTTTGTTTCTCCATTCCTTGCCCACTTTGTTGATGTGTGCTTCCATTTGCATTCCAACAGGAACAGCCTTAAGAGAGGGGTAGTGAGGCTGCTTAGAGGTAGGCAGTTGGTGCTCACAGGCCAGCAGGGCCTCCTGGTGCCTCACTAACTGTGCATTTGCACCTGGGGTGCTGGGAAGCCTCTGGGCAGTGCCCATGTGATTTGGAGCTCTGTGACATGCCAGGTACTAGGCGCCTCCTGCTGACTTGAGCCAGTGTTCCAACTGGAGTTGCCATAGCAAAAAGGGCACAGGGCCCCTTGGGGGTTTGCTGTAAGTTCTCACTAGTTCTCACAGGCCTTCGGGGATGCACAGGATGTGTAGAGCCGCACATCCCTCCCCTGACCATTCTGCTGGGAACGGCTTGGGCCAGGGTCCTAGGCAAATACAATTTCCACCTCCCCTCCTGCTCCATCTTCCCACATCCTGGTTGAACCCGTGTGACACAGCTCCCCACCGCCTCTGCCCTTGCCAGTCCTGGAAGTGGCTGGTGTATGGATCGCCACCTCTCTCACAATCAACCTCATCTCTCTTGCTCAGAGCATAAGGGAGATACAAGGTTAGCAGGTCAGCGAATCTGGGCATCTCCTTTCTGCGCTAGTGTCTGCTTAACTCTTGTCTTCCCGCTTGCCTTGGCCTCTCTGGCCCAGATCCCTGCCTGCTACTTCCTGCTATTGAGCAGCCAAGGATTATACTGGCTAGAGGCAGGAGCTGGCAATCCTGGTGCCCGTGGCTCACAGCCATATGTTTTAGGCTCCTTTAGGAAGCTCTGCTAAGACACCAGGGAAAGGGATATCTGACCCTTCCCTGCCGTGACCAAGGCACACTAGCACCCAGCAATGATATTCATAGGCAGCATCATCACTGTCATGCAGATCTCCAAGAGCAGAGGCAGCTTGGCATCAAGTACGGAGACCTTTGTGTAGCGGACAGCACAAGAGGGGAGCCTTCGCCATATGATTGGTTTCCGGGAACTTCAAAAAACAAGTAACGTGTAAACACTTTGAACTCCCTCTGTCCAACCTCATACCTGACACACTCATGCAACCGCACATGAACAAAAAATTCCTCGCAGGCGAGCCGACTCTCTCTCTCTCTCTTTCTCTCTCTTCCTCCCCGCCACCCCCACATGCTCACTATAACACACTGTGCCGGGTCCTCCTGGATCTACATCCACATACCTATTTGCACATATGCAGACTTGGGCTTAGGAAGCACACTCTTGTACAGCATCAGGAACACACGCATGTAGGCAAGCAGGGGCACACACACGCACACGTGAGCGCATCCAGTACACAGTGGCTTGGAAGGTGCTAAGGGGTTTTCGAGGACTGTGTCCTACTTGCTCAAGTCCAGGGTGTTGTTCTCGTGGTGGGCGTGGCTAAGGAGCCCAGCGCTGCTTACTGGACAGTCCATTGGCACTTGGGCCTCCCCATGCTGTCCTCACCAGTCTCCCATTCCCTGAACCATGCAGCTTCGGAGACCTGGGTAGCAACAAACTCTTCGGGAAAGCAATCAAGGCAGAAATGTCAATGTAACAGGACCACATGATCACGCCCCAGTAGTGCCCCAACCAAGGATGGCATTCGTTACCCCTCAGGTCTACACCCTAAAGCACAGCGCTGCGCGCAGAGAATGGGGCAGGCCTGTGCCCCAGAATCCCTTGCCTCTTCTCCCTTCTACTTGGTCCCAGGGTGGTGGGGCGCCCAACCTGGCCTTCCTAGCCACCACCTGCCATCTGCAGCTGAGTTCCTGAGGCTTGTCCCCTGCACACATACCTCCTTTGCTGATAACTCCCTCCGAGTTCTCTCTCCTAGCCCTCCTGTCCCTGCCTTGCTGCTCTGGACTGCTTTCAACTCACACATGCCTCTGCGTCACTGCCCCTTTGCCTCTGCCTCTGCTTCCAAATTTCCCCCTCCTCCTCTTGAGGTTCACAGGCTGCACATCTCCCCATGCACCTCTTCACTTCTTCTGGGGAAATTACAACTGCCTCACCCTGGCCTAGCCCTTCTTATCTTCTCCAAATCTCCCTCTGCTCTCACCCTCTGCACACCTGGGATCTCTCAGTCCTCTGGTGAACACCAATCCCCATTTATCTAATCTGTTGTCTGCCTGCTCTGTGCCCAAGCCCCTCTGCTCCTTTTCTGTGCACAGGAGGATTGTGACAAAGGTAGGAGGGAAGCGGCACTCCTTTCCTGCCTTCTGGTTTTATGACTGACATCCGATTGGTCTGGAAACGGCCTCTGCCCCCTTGGCCAAGACCACCTGAAGACCTTGCCTGGCTTGCTAGGCAGCAGCCCTGTGTTTTTCTGAGCAGGAAGGACTGCACATATGTGACCCACTATGCAGAAAAGCCTCCAGGGGGTGGCCGGATGTTTTGTTTCTCCATTCCTTGCCCACTTTGTTGATGTGTGCTTTCATTTGCATTCCAACAGGAACAGCCTTAAGGGAGGGCTAGTGAGGCTGCTTAGAGGTAGGCAGTTGGTGCTCACAGGCCAGCAGGGCCTCCTGGTGCCTCACTAACTGTGCATTTGCACCTGGGGTGCTGGGAAGCCTCTGGGCAGTGCCCATATGATTTGGAGCTCTGTGACATGCCAGGTACTAGGCGCCTCCTGCTGACTTGAGCCAGTGTTCCAACTGGAGTTGCCATAGCAAAAAGGGCACAGGGCCCCTTGGGGGTTTGCTGTAAGTTCTCACTAGTTCTCACAGGCCTTCGGGGATGCACAGGATGTGTAGAGCCGCACATCCCTCCCCTGACCATTCTGCTGGGAACGGCTTGGGCCAGGGTCCTAGGCAAATACACTTTCCACCTCCCCTCCTGCTCCATCTTCCCACATCCTGGTTGAACCCGTGTGACACAGCTCCCCACCGCCTCTGCCCTTGCCAGTCCTGGAAGTGGCTGGTGTATGGATCCGCCACCTCTCTCACAATCAACCTCAACTCTCTTGCTCAGAGCATAGGGGAGATACAAGGTTAGCAGGTCAGCGAATCTGGCATCTCCTTTCTGCGCTAGTGTCTGCTTAACTCTTGTCTTCCCGCTTGCCTTGGCCTCTCTGGCCCAGATCCCTGCCTGCTACTTCCTGCTATTGAGCAGCCAAGGATTATACTGGCTAGAGGCAGGAGCTGGCAATCCTGGTGCCCGTGGCTCACAGCCATATGTTTTAGGCTCCTTCAGGAAGCTCTGCTAAGACACCAGGGAAAGGGATATCTGACCCTTCCCTGCCGTGACCAAGGCACACTAGCACCCAGCAATGATATTCATAGGCAGCATCATCACTGTCATGCAGATCTCCAAGAGCAGAGGCAGCTTGGCATCAAGTACGGAGACCTTTGTGTAGCGGACAGCACAAGAGGGGAGCCTTCGCCATATGATTGGTTTCCGGGAACTTCAAAAAACAAGTAACGTGTAAACACTTTGAACTCACTCTGTCCAACCTCATACCTGACACACTCATGCAACCGCACATGAACAAAAAATTCCTCGCAGGCGAGCCGACTCTCTCTCTCTCTCTTTCTCTCTCTTCCCCCCCGCCACACCCACATGCTCACTATAACACACTGTGCCGGGTCCTCCTGGATCTACATCCACATACCTATTTGCACATATGCAGACTTGGGCTTAGGAAGCACACTCTTGTACAGCATCAGGAACACACGCATGTAGGCAAGCAGGGGCACACACACGCACACGTGAGCGCACCCAGTACACAGTGGCTTGGAAGGTGCTAAGGGGTTTTCGAGGACTGTGTCCTACTTGCTCAAGTCCAGGGTGTTGTTCTCGTGGTGGGCGTGGCTAAGGAGCCCAGCGCTGCTTACTGGACAGTCCATTGGCACTTGGGCCTCCCCATGCTGTCCTCACCAGTCTCCCATTCCCTGAACCATGCAGCTTCGGAGACCTGGGTAGCAACAAACTCTTCGGGAAAGCAATCAAGGCAGAAATGTCAATGTAACAGGACCACATGATCACGCCCAGTAGTGCCCCAACCAAGGATGGCATTCGTTACCCCTCAGGTCTACACCCTAAAGCACAGCGCTGCGCGCAGAGAATGGGGCAGGCCTGTGCCCCAGAATCCCTTGCCTCTTCTCCCTTCTACTTGGTCCCAGGGTGGTGGGGCGCCCAACCTGGCCTTCCTAGCCACCACCTGCCATCTGCAGCTGAGTTCCTGAGGCTTGTCCCCTGCACACATACCTCCTTTGCTGATAACTCCCTCCGAGTTCTCTCTCCTAGCCCTCCTGTCCCTGCCTTGCTGCTCTGGACTGCTTTCAACTCACACATGCCTCTGCGTCACTGCCCCTTTGCCTCTGCCTCTGCTTCCAAATTTCCCCCTCCTCCTCTTGAGGTTCACAGGCTGCACACCTCCCCATGCACCTCTTCACTTCTTCTGGGGAAATTACAACTGCCTCACCCTGGCCTAGCCCTTCTTATCTTCTCCAAATCTCCCTCTGCTCTCACCCTCTGCACACCTGGGATCTCTCAGTCCTCTGGTGAACACCAATCCCCATTTATCTAATCTGTTGTCTGCCTGCTCTGTGCCCAAGCCCCTCTGCTCCTTTTCTGTGCACAGGAGGTTTGTGACAAAGGTAGGAGGGAAGCGGCACTCCTTTCCTGCCTTCTGGTTTTATGACTGACATCCGATTGGTCTAGAAACGGCCTCTGCCCCCTTGGCCAAGACCACCTGAAGACCTTGCCTGGCTTGCTAGGCAGCAGCCCTGTGTTTTTCTGAGCAGGAAGGACTGCACATATGTGACCCACTATGCAGAAAAGCCTCCAGGGGGTGGCCGGATGTTTTGTTTCTCCATTCCTTGCCAACTTTGTTGATGTGTGCTTCCATTTGCATTCCAACAGGAACAGACTTAAGGGAGGGGTAGTGAGGCTGCTTAGAGGTAGGCAGTTGGTGCTCACAGGCCAGCAGGGCCTCCTGGTGCCTCACTAACTGTGCATTTGCACCTGGGGTGCTGGGAAGCCTCTGGGCAGTGCCCATGTGATTTGGAGCTCTGTGACATGCCAGGTACTAGGCGCCTCCTGCTGACTTGAGCCAGTGTTCCAACTGGAGTTGCCATAGCAAAAAGGGCACAGGGCCCCTTGGGGGTTTGCTGTAAGTTCTCAGTAGTTCTCACAGGCCTTCGGGGATGCACAGGATGTGTAGAGCCGCACATCCCTCCCCTGACCATTCTGCTGGGAACGGCTTGGGCCAGGGTCCTAGGCAAATACAATTTCCACCCCCCTCCTGCTCCATCTTCCCACATCCTGGTTGAACCCGTGTGACACAGCTCCCCACCGCCTCTGCCCTTGCCAGTCCTGGAAGTGGCTGGTGTATGGATCGCCACCTCTCTCACAATCAACCTCATCTCTCTTGCTCAGAGCATAAGGGAGATACAAGGTTAGCAGGTCAGCGAATCTGGGCATCTCCTTTCTGCGCTAGTGTCTGCTTAACTCTTGTCTTCCCGCTTGCCTTGGCCTCTCTGGCCCAGATCCCTGCCTGCTACTTCCTGCTATTGAGCAGCCAAGGATTATACTGGCTAGAGGCAGGAGCTGGCAATCCTGGTGCCCGTGGCTCACAGCCATATGTTTTAGGCTCCTTCAGGAAGCTCTGCTAAGACACCAGGGAAAGGGATATCTGACCCTTCCCTGCCGTGACCAAGGCACACTAGCACCCAGCAATGATATTCATAGGCAGCATCATCACTGTCATGCAGATCTCCAAGAGCAGAGGCAGCTTGGCATCAAGTACGGAGACCTTTGTGTAGCGGACAGCACAAGAGGGGAGCCTTCGCCATATGATTGGTTTCCGGGAACTTCAAAAAACAAGTAACGTGTAAACACTTTGAACTCCCTCTGTCCAACCTCATACCTGACACACTCATGCAACCGCACATGAACAAAAAATTCCTCGCAGGCGAGCCGACTCTCTCTCTCTCTCTTTCTCTCTCTTCCTCCCCGCCACCCCCACATGCTCACTATAACACACTGTGCCGGGTCCTCCTGGATCTACATCCACATACCTATTTGCACATATGCAGACTTGGGCTTAGGAAGCACACTCTTGTACAGCATCAGGAACACACGCATGTAGGCAAGCAGGGGCACACACACGCACACGTGAGCGCATCCAGTACACAGTGGCTTGGAAGGTGCTAAGGGGTTTTCGAGGACTGTGTCCTACTTGCTCAAGTCCAGGGTGTTGTTCTCGTGGTGGGCGTGGCTAAGGAGCCCAGCGCTGCTTACTGGACAGTCCATTGGCACTTGGGCCTCCCCATGCTGTCCTCACCAGTCTCCCATTCCCTGAACCATGCAGCTTCGGAGACCTGGGTAGCAACAAACTCTTCGGGAAAGCAATCAAGGCAGAAATGTCAATGTAACAGGACCACATGATCACGCCCCAGTAGTGCCCCAACCAAGGATGGCATTCGTTACCCCTCAGGTCTACACCCTAAAGCACAGCGCTGCGCGCAGAGAATGGGGCAGGCCTGTGCCCCAGAATCCCTTGCCTCTTCTCCCTTCTACTTGGTCCCAGGGTGGTGGGGCGCCCAACCTGGCCTTCCTAGCCACCACCTGCCATCTGCAGCTGAGTTCCTGAGGCTTGTCCCCTGCACACATACCTCCTTTGCTGATAACTCCCTCCGAGTTCTCTCTCCTAGCCCTCCTGTCCCTGCCTTGCTGCTCTGGACTGCTTTCAACTCACACATGCCTCTGCGTCACTGCCCCTTTGCCTCTGCCTCTGCTTCCCAATTTCCCCCTCCTCCTCTTGAGGTTCACAGGCTGCACACCTCCCCATGCACCTCTTCACTTCTTCTGGGGAAATTACAACTGCCTCTCCCTGGCCTAGCCCTTCTTATCTTCTCCAAATCTCCCTCTGCTCTCACCCTCTGCACACCTGGGATCTCTCAGTCCTCTGGTGAACACCAATCCCCATTTATCTAATCTGTTGTCTGCCTGCTCTGTGCCCAAGCCCCTCTGCTCCTTTTCTGTGCACAGGAGGTTTGTGACAAAGGTAGGAGGGAAGCGGCACTCCTTTCCTGCCTTCTGGTTTTATGACTGACATACGATTGGTCTGGAAACGGCCTCTGCCCCCTTGGCCAAGACCACCTGAAGACCTTGCCTGGCTTGCTAGGCAGCAGCCCTGTGTATTTCTGAGCAGGAAGGACTGCACATATGTGACCCACTATGCAGAAAAGCCTCCAGGGGGTGGCCGGATGTTTTGTTTCTCCATTCCTTGCCCACTTTGTTGATGTGTGCTTCCATTTGCATTCCAACAGGAACAGCCTTAAGAGAGGGGTAGTGAGGCTGCTTAGAGGTAGGCAGTTGGTGCTCACAGGCCAGCAGGGCCTCCTGGTGCCTCACTAACTGTGCATTTGCACCTGGGGTGCTGGGAAGCCTCTGGGCAGTGCCCATGTGATTTGGAGCTCTGTGACATGCCAGGTACTAGGCGCCTCCTGCTGACTTGAGCCAGTGTTCCAACTGGAGTTGCCATAGCAAAAAGGGCACAGGGCCCCTTGGGGGTTTGCTGTAAGTTCTCACTAGTTCTCACAGGCCTTCGGGGATGCACAGGATGTGTAGAGCCGCACATCCCTCCCCTGACCATTCTGCTGGGAACGGCTTGGGCCAGGGTCCTAGGCAAATACAATTTCCACCTCCCCTCCTGCTCCATCTTCCCACATCCTGGTTGAACCCGTGTGACACAGCTCCCCACCGCCTCTGCCCTTGCCAGTCCTGGAAGTGGCTGGTGTATGGATCGCCACCTCTCTCACAATCAACCTCATCTCTCTTGCTCAGAGCATAAGGGAGATACAAGGTTAGCAGGTCAGCGAATCTGGGCATCTCCTTTCTGCGCTAGTGTCTGCTTAACTCTTGTCTTCCCGCTTGCCTTGGCCTCTCTGGCCCAGATCCCTGCCTGCTACTTCCTGCTATTGAGCAGCCAAGGATTATACTGGCTAGAGGCAGGAGCTGGCAATCCTGGTGCCCGTGGCTCACAGCCATATGTTTTAGGCTCCTTCAGGAAGCTCTGCTAAGACACCAGGGAAAGGGATATCTGACCCTTCCCTGCCGTGACCAAGGCACACTAGCACCCAGCAATGATATTCATAGGCAGCATCATCACTGTCATGCAGATCTCCAAGAGCAGAGGCAGCTTGGCATCAAGTACGGAGACCTTTGTGTAGCGGACAGCACAAGAGGGGAGCCTTCGCCATATGATTGGTTTCCGGGAACTTCAAAAAACAAGTAACGTGTAAACACTTTGAACTCCCTCTGTCCAACCTCATACCTGACACACTCATGCAACCGCACATGAACAAAAAATTCCTCGCAGGCGAGCCGACTCTCTCTCTCTCTCTTTCTCTCTCTTCCTCCCCGCCACCCCCACATGCTCACTATAACACACTGTGCCGGGTCCTCCTGGATCTACATCCACATACCTATTTGCACATATGCAGACTTGGGCTTAGGAAGCACACTCTTGTACAGCATCAGGAACACACGCATGTAGGCAAGCAGGGGCACACACACGCACACGTGAGCGCATCCAGTACACAGTGGCTTGGAAGGTGCTAAGGGGTTTTCGAGGACTGTGTCCTACTTGCTCAAGTCCAGGGTGTTGTTCTCGTGGTGGGCGTGGCTAAGGAGCCCAGCGCTGCTTACTGGACAGTCCATTGGCACTTGGGCCTCCCCATGCTGTCCTCACCAGTCTCCCATTCCCTGAACCATGCAGCTTCGGAGACCTGGGTAGCAACAAACTCTTCGGGAAAGCAATCAAGGCAGAAATGTCAATGTAACAGGACCACATGATCACGCCCCAGTAGTGCCCCAACCAAGGATGGCATTCGTTACCCCTCAGGTCTACACCCTAAAGCACAGCGCTGCGCGCAGAGAATGGGGCAGGCCTGTGCCCCAGAATCCCTTGCCTCTTCTCCCTTCTACTTGGTCCCAGGGTGGTGGGGCGCCCAACCTGGCCTTCCTAGCCACCACCTGCCATCTGCAGCTGAGTTCCTGAGGCTTGTCCCCTGCACACATACCTCCTTTGCTGATAACTCCCTCCGAGTTCTCTCTCCTAGCCCTCCTGTCCCTGCCTTGCTGCTCTGGACTGCTTTCAACTCACACATGCCTCTGCGTCACTGCCCCTTTGCCTCTGCCTCTGCTTCCCAAATTTCCCCCTCCTCCTCTTGAGGTTCACAGGCTGCACATCTCCCCATGCACCTCTTCACTTCTTCTGGGGAAATTACAACTGCCTCACCCTGGCCTAGCCCTTCTTATCTTCTCCAAATCTCCCTCTGCTCTCACCCTCTGCACACCTGGGATCTCTCAGTCCTCTGGTGAACACCAATCCCCATTTATCTAATCTGTTGTCTGCCTGCTCTGTGCCCAAGCCCCTCTGCTCCTTTTCTGTGCACAGGAGGTTTGTGACAAAGGTAGGAGGGAAGCGGCACTCCTTTCCTGCCTTCTGGTTTTATGACTGACATACGATTGGTCTGGAAACGGCCTCTGCCCCCTTGGCCAAGACCACCTGAAGACCTTGCCTGGCTTGCTAGGCAGCAGCCCTGTGTTTTTCTGAGCAGGAAGGACTGCACATATGTGACCCACTATGCAGAAAAGCCTCCAGGGGGTGGCCGGATGTTTTGTTTCTCCATTCCTTGCCCACTTTGTTGATGTGTGCTTCCATTTGCATTCCAACAGGAACAGCCTTAAGAGAGGGGTAGTGAGGCTGCTTAGAGGTAGGCAGTTGGTGCTCACAGGCCAGCAGGGCCTCCTGGTGCCTCACTAACTGTGCATTTGCACCTGGGGTGCTGGGAAGCCTCTGGGCAGTGCCCATGTGATTTGGAGCTCTGTGACATGCCAGGTACTAGGCGCCTCCTGCTGACTTGAGCCAGTGTTCCAACTGGAGTTGCCATAGCAAAAAGGGCACAGGGCCCCTTGGGGGTTTGCTGTAAGTTCTCACTAGTTCTCACAGGCCTTCGGGGATGCACAGGATGTGTAGAGCCGCACATCCCTCCCCTGACCATTCTGCTGGGAACGGCTTGGGCCAGGGTCCTAGGCAAATACAATTTCCACCTCCCCTCCTGCTCCATCTTCCCACATCCTGGTTGAACCCGTGTGACACAGCTCCCCACCGCCTCTGCCCTTGCCAGTCCTGGAAGTGGCTGGTGTATGGATCGCCACCTCTCTCACAATCAACCTCATCTCTCTTGCTCAGAGCATAAGGGAGATACAAGGTTAGCAGGTCAGCGAATCTGGGCATCTCCTTTCTGCGCTAGTGTCTGCTTAACTCTTGTCTTCCCGCTTGCCTTGGCCTCTCTGGCCCAGATCCCTGCCTGCTACTTCCTGCTATTGAGCAGCCAAGGATTATACTGGCTAGAGGCAGGAGCTGGCAATCCTGGTGCCCGTGGCTCACAGCCATATGTTTTAGGCTCCTTCAGGAAGCTCTGCTAAGACACCAGGGAAAGGGATATCTGACCCTTCCCTGCCGTGACCAAGGCACACTAGCACCCAGCAATGATATTCATAGGCAGCATCATCACTGTCATGCAGATCTCCAAGAGCAGAGGCAGCTTGGCATCAAGTACGGAGACCTTTGTGTAGCGGACAGCACAAGAGGGGAGCCTTCGCCATATGATTGGTTTCCGGGAACTTCAAAAAACAAGTAACGTGTAAACACTTTGAACTCCCTCTGTCCAACCTCATACCTGACACACTCATGCAACCGCACATGAACAAAAAATTCCTCGCAGGCGAGCCGACTCTCTCTCTCTCTCTTTCTCTCTCTTCCTCCCCGCCACCCCCACATGCTCACTATAACACACTGTGCCGGGTCCTCCTGGATCTACATCCACATACCTATTTGCACATATGCAGACTTGGGCTTAGGAAGCACACTCTTGTACAGCATCAGGAACACACGCATGTAGGCAAGCAGGGGCACACACACGCACACGTGAGCGCATCCAGTACACAGTGGCTTGGAAGGTGCTAAGGGGTTTTCGAGGACTGTGTCCTACTTGCTCAAGTCCAGGGTGTTGTTCTCGTGGTGGGCGTGGCTAAGGAGCCCAGCGCTGCTTACTGGACAGTCCATTGGCACTTGGGCCTCCCCATGCTGTCCTCACCAGTCTCCCATTCCCTGAACCATGCAGCTTCGGAGACCTGGGTAGCAACAAACTCTTCGGGAAAGCAATCAAGGCAGAAATGTCAATGTAACAGGACCACATGATCACGCCCCAGTAGTGCCCCAACCAAGGATGGCATTCGTTACCCCTCAGGTCTACACCCTAAAGCACAGCGCTGCGCGCAGAGAATGGGGCAGGCCTGTGCCCCAGAATCCCTTGCCTCTTCTCCCTTCTACTTGGTCCCAGGGTGGTGGGGCGCCCAACCTGGCCTTCCTAGCCACCACCTGCCATCTGCAGCTGAGTTCCTGAGGCTTGTCCCCTGCACACATACCTCCTTTGCTGATAACTCCCTCCGAGTTCTCTCTCCTAGCCCTCCTGTCCCTGCCTTGCTGCTCTGGACTGCTTTCAACTCACACATGCCTCTGCGTCACTGCCTCTTTGCCTCTGCCTCTGCTTCCCAATTTCCCCCTCCTCCTCTTGAGGTTCACAGGCTGCACACCTCCCCATGCACCTCTTCACTTCTTCTGGGGAAATTACAACTGCCTCACCCTGGCCTAGCCCTTCTTATCTTCTCCAAATCTCCCTCTGCTCTCACCCTCTGCACACCTGGGATCTCTCAGTCCTCTGGTGAACACCAATCCCCATTTATCTAATCTGTTGTCTGCCTGCTCTGTGCCCAAGCCCCTCTGCTCCTTTTCTGTGCACAGGAGGTTTGTGACAAAGGTAGGAGGGAAGCGGCACTCCTTTCCTGCCTTCTGGTTTTATGACTGACATACGATTGGTCTGGAAACGGCCTCTGCCCCCTTGGCCAAGACCACCTGAAGACCTTGCCTGGCTTGCTAGGCAGCAGCCCTGTGTTTTTCTGAGCAGGAAGGACTGCACATATGTGACCCACTATGCAGAAAAGCCTCCAGGGGGTGGCCGGATGTTTTGTTTCTCCATTCCTTGCCCACTTTGTTGATGTGTGCTTCCATTTGCATTCCAACAGGAACAGCCTTAAGAGAGGGGTAGTGAGGCTGCTTAGAGGTAGGCAGTTGGTGCTCACAGGCCAGCAGGGCCTCCTGGTGCCTCACTAACTGTGCATTTGCACCTGGGGTGCTGGGAAGCCTCTGGGCAGTGCCCATGTGATTTGGAGCTCTGTGACATGCCAGGTACTAGGCGCCTCCTGCTGACTTGAGCCAGTGTTCCAACTGGAGTTGCCATAGCAAAAAGGGCACAGGGCCCCTTGGGGGTTTGCTGTAAGTTCTCACTAGTTCTCACAGGCCTTCGGGGATGCACAGGATGTGTAGAGCCGCACATCCCTCCCCTGACCATTCTGCTGGGAACGGCTTGGGCCAGGGTCCTAGGCAAATACAATTTCCACCTCCCCTCCTGCTCCATCTTCCCACATCCTGGTTGAACCCGTGTGACACAGCTCCCCACCGCCTCTGCCCTTGCCAGTCCTGGAAGTGGCTGGTGTATGGATCGCCACCTCTCTCACAATCAACCTCATCTCTCTTGCTCAGAGCATAAGGGAGATACAAGGTTAGCAGGTCAGCGAATCTGGGCATCTCCTTTCTGCGCTAGTGTCTGCTTAACTCTTGTCTTCCCGCTTGCCTTGGCCTCTCTGGCCCAGATCCCTGCCTGCTACTTCCTGCTATTGAGCAGCCAAGGATTATACTGGCTAGAGGCAGGAGCTGGCAATCCTGGTGCCCGTGGCTCACAGCCATATGTTTTAGGCTCCTTCAGGAAGCTCTGCTAAGACACCAGGGAAAGGGATATCTGACCCTTCCCTGCCGTGACCAAGGCACACTAGCACCCAGCAATGATATTCATAGGCAGCATCATCACTGTCATGCAGATCTCCAAGAGCAGAGGCAGCTTGGCATCAAGTACGGAGACCTTTGTGTAGCGGACAGCACAAGAGGGGAGCCTTCGCCATATGATTGGTTTCCGGGAACTTCAAAAAACAAGTAACGTGTAAACACTTTGAACTCCCTCTGTCCAACCTCATACCTGACACACTCATGCAACCGCACATGAACAAAAAATTCCTCGCAGGCGAGCCGACTCTCTCTCTCTCTCTTTCTCTCTCTTCCTCCCCGCCACCCCCACATGCTCACTATAACACACTGTGCCGGGTCCTCCTGGATCTACATCCACATACCTATTTGCACATATGCAGACTTGGGCTTAGGAAGCACACTCTTGTACAGCATCAGGAACACACGCATGTAGGCAAGCAGGGGCACACACACGCACACGTGAGCGCATCCAGTACACAGTGGCTTGGAAGGTGCTAAGGGGTTTTCGAGGACTGTGTCCTACTTGCTCAAGTCCAGGGTGTTGTTCTCGTGGTGGGCGTGGCTAAGGAGCCCAGCGCTGCTTACTGGACAGTCCATTGGCACTTGGGCCTCCCCATGCTGTCCTCACCAGTCTCCCATTCCCTGAACCATGCAGCTTCGGAGACCTGGGTAGCAACAAACTCTTCGGGAAAGCAATCAAGGCAGAAATGTCAATGTAACAGGACCACATGATCACGCCCCAGTAGTGCCCCAACCAAGGATGGCATTCGTTACCCCTCAGGTCTACACCCTAAAGCACAGCGCTGCGCGCAGAGAATGGGGCAGGCCTGTGCCCCAGAATCCCTTGCCTCTTCTCCCTTCTACTTGGTCCCAGGGTGGTGGGGCGCCCAACCTGGCCTTCCTAGCCACCACCTGCCATCTGCAGCTGAGTTCCTGAGGCTTGTCCCCTGCACACATACCTCCTTTGCTGATAACTCCCTCCGAGTTCTCTCTCCTAGCCCTCCTGTCCCTGCCTTGCTGCTCTGGACTGCTTTCAACTCACACATGCCTCTGCGTCACTGCCTCTTTGCCTCTGCCTCTGCTTCCCAATTTCCCCCTCCTCCTCTTGAGGTTCACAGGCTGCACACCTCCCCATGCACCTCTTCACTTCTTCTGGGGAAATTACAACTGCCTCACCCTGGCCTAGCCCTTCTTATCTTCTCCAAATCTCCCTCTGCTCTCACCCTCTGCACACCTGGGATCTCTCAGTCCTCTGGTGAACACCAATCCCCATTTATCTAATCTGTTGTCTGCCTGCTCTGTGCCCAAGCCCCTCTGCTCCTTTTCTGTGCACAGGAGGTTTGTGACAAAGGTAGGAGGGAAGCGGCACTCCTTTCCTGCCTTCTGGTTTTATGACTGACATCCGATTGGTCTGGAAACGGCCTCTGCCCCCTTGGCCAAGACCACCTGAAGACCTTGCCTGGCTTGCTAGGCAGCAGCCCTGTGTTTTTCTGAGCAGGAAGGACTGCACATATGTGACCCACTATGCAGAAAAGCCTCCAGGGGGTGGCCGGATGTTTTGTTTCTCCATTCCTTGCCCACTTTGTTGATGTGTGCTTTCATTTGCATTCCAACAGGAACAGCCTTAAGGGAGGGGTAGTGAGGCTGCTTAGAGGTAGGCAGTTGGTGCTCACAGGCCAGCAGGGCCTCCTGGTGCCTCACTAACTGTGCATTTGCACCTGGGGTGCTGGGAAGCCTCTGGGCAGTGCCCATATGGATTTGGAGCTCTGTGACATGCCAGGTACTAGGCGCCTCCTGCTGACTTGAGCCAGTGTTCCAACTGGAGTTGCCATAGCAAAAAGGGCACAGGGCCCCTTGGGGGTTTGCTGTAAGTTCTCACTAGTTCTCACAGGCCTTCGGGGATGCACAGGATGTGTAGAGCCGCACATCCCTCCCCTGACCATTCTGCTGGGAACGGCTTGGGCCAGGGTCCTAGGCAAATACACTTTCCACCTCCCCTCCTGCTCCATCTTCCCACATCCTGGTTGAACCCGTGTGACACAGCTCCCCACCGCCTCTGCCCTTGCCAGTCCTGGAAGTGGCTGGTGTATGGATCCGCCACCTCTCTCACAATCAACCTCATCTCTCTTGCTCAGAGCATAAGGGAGATACAAGGTTAGCAGGTCAGCGAATCTGGGCATCTCCTTTCTGCGCTAGTGTCTGCTTAACTCTTGTCTTCCCGCTTGCCTTGGCCTCTCTGGCCCAGATCCCTGCCTGCTACTTCCTGCTATTGAGCAGCCAAGGATTATACTGGCTAGAGGCAGGAGCTGGCAATCCTGGTGCCCGTGGCTCACAGCCATATGTTTTAGGCTCCTTCAGGAAGCTCTGCTAAGACACCAGGGAAAGGGATATCTGACCCTTCCCTGCCGTGACCAAGGCACACTAGCACCCAGCAATGATATTCATAGGCAGCATCATCACTGTCATGCAGATCTCCAAGAGCAGAGGCAGCTTGGCATCAAGTACGGAGACCTTTGTGTAGCGGACAGCACAAGAGGGGAGCCTTCGCCATATGATTGGTTTCCGGGAACTTCAAAAAACAAGTAACGTGTAAACACTTTGAACTCCCTCTGTCCAACCTCATACCTGACACACTCATGCAACCGCACATGAACAAAAAATTCCTCACAGGCGAGCCGACTCTCTCTCTCTCTCTTTCTCTCTCTTCCTCCCCGCCACCCCCACATGCTCACTATAACACACTGTGCCGGGTCCTCCTGGATCTACATCCACATACCTATTTGCACATATGCAGACTTAGGCTTAGGAAGCACACTCTTGTACAGCATCAGGAACACACGCATGTAGGCAAGCAGGGGCACACACACGCACACGTGAGCGCATCCAGTACACAGTGGCTTGGAAGGTGCTAAGGGGTTTTCGAGGACTGTGTCCTACTTTCTCAAGTCCAGGGTGTTGTTCTCGTGGTGGGCGTGGCTAAGGAGCCCAGCGCTGCTTACTGGACAGTCCATTGGCACTTGGGCCTCCCCCTGCTGTCCTCACCAGTCTCCCATTCCCTGAACCATGCAGCTTCGGAGACCTGGGTAGCAACAAACTCTTCGGGAAAGCAATCAAGGCAGAAATGTCAATGTAACAGGACCACATGATTACGCCCCAGTAGTGCCCCAACCAAGGATGGCATTCGTTACCCCTCAGGTCTACACCCTAAAGCACAGCGCTGCGCGCAGAGAATGGGGCAGGCCTGTGCCCCAGAATCCCTTGCCTCTTCTCCCTTCTACTTGGTCCCAGGGTGGTGGGGCGCCCAACCTGGCCTTCCTAGCCACCACCTGCCATCTGCAGCTGAGTTCCTGAGGCTTGTCCCCTGCACACATACCTCCTTTGCTGATAACTCCCTCCGAGTTCTCTCTCCTAGCCCTCCTGTCCCTGCCTTGCTGCTCTGGACTGCTTTCAACTCACACATGCCTCTGCGTCACTGCCTCTTTGCCTCTGCCTCTGCTTCCCAATTTCCCCCTCCTCCTCTTGAGGTTCACAGGCTGCACACCTCCCCATGCACCTCTTCACTTCTTCTGGGGAAATTACAACTGCCTCACCCTGGCCTAGCCCTTCTTATCTTCTCCAAATCTCCCTCTGCTCTCACCCTCTGCACACCTGGGATCTCTCAGTCCTCTGGTGAACACCAATCCCCATTTATCTAATCTGTTGTCTGCCTGCTCTGTGCCCAAGCCCCTCTGCTCCTTTTCTGTGCACAGGAGGTTTGTGACAAAGGTAGGAGGGAAGCGGCACTCCTTTCCTGCCTTCTGGTTTTATGACTGACATCCGATTGGTCTGGAAACGGCCTCTGCCCCCTTGGCCAAGACCACCTGAAGACCTTGCCTGGCTTGCTAGGAGCAGCCCTGTGTTTTTCTGAGCAGGAAGGACTGCACATATGTGACCCACTATGCAGAAAAGCCTCCAGGGGGTGGCCGGATGTTTTTTTTCTCCATTCCTTGCCCACTTTGTTGATGTGTGCTTCCATTTGCATTCCAACAGGAACAGCCTTAAGGGAGGGGTAGTGAGGCTGCTTAGAGGTAGGCAGTTGGTGCTCACAGGCCAGCAGGGCCTCCTGGTGCCTCACTAACTGTGCATTTGCACCTGGGGTGCTGGGAAGCCTCTGGGCAGTGCCCATGTGATTTGGAGCTCTGTGACATGCCAGGTACTAGGCGCCTCCTGCTGACTTGAGCCAGTGTTCCAACTGGAGTTGCCATAGCAAAAAGGGCACAGGGCCCCTTGGGGGTTTGCTGTAAGTTCTCACTAGTTCTCACAGGCCTTCGGGGATGCACAGGATGTGTAGAGCCGCACATCCCTCCCCTGACCATTCTGCTGGGAACGGCTTGGGCCAGGGTCCTAGGCAAATACACTTTCCACCTCCCCTCCTGCTCCATCTTCCCACATCCTGGTTGAACCCGTGTGACACAGCTCCCCACCGCCTCTGCCCTTGCCAGTCCTGGAAGTGGCTGGTGTATGGATCCGCCACCTCTCTCACAATCAACCTCATCTCTCTTGCTCAGAGCATAAGGGAGATACAAGGTTAGCAGGTCAGCGAATCTGGGCATCTCCTTTCTGCGCTAGTGTCTGCTTAACTCTTGTCTTCCCGCTTGCCTTGGCCTCTCTGGCCCAGATCCCTGCCTGCTACTTCCTGCTATTGAGCAGCCAAGGATTATACTGGCTAGAGGCAGGAGCTGGCAATCCTGGTGCCCGTGGCTCACAGCCATATGTTTTAGGCTCCTTCAGGAAGCTCTGCTAAGACACCAGGGAAAGGGATATCTGACCCTTCCCTGCCGTGACCAAGGCACACTAGCACCCAGCAATGATATTCATAGGCAGCATCATCACTGTCATGCAGATCTCCAAGAGCAGAGGCAGCTTGGCATCAAGTACGGAGACCTTTGTGTAGCGGACAGCACAAGAGGGGAGCCTTCGCCATATGATTGGTTTCCGGGAACTTCGAAAACAAGTAACGTGTAAACACTTTGAACTCCCTCTGTCCAACCTCATACCTGACACACTCATGCAACCGCACATGAACAAAAAATTCCTCACAGGCGAGCCGACTCTCTCTCTCTCTCTTTCTCTCTCTTCCTCCCCGCCACCCCCACATGCTCACTATAACACACTGTGCCGGGTCCTCCTGGATCTACATCCACATACCTATTTGCACATATGCAGACTTAGGCTTAGGAAGCACACTCTTGTACAGCATCAGGAACACACGCATGTAGGCAAGGGCAGGGGCACACACACGCACACGTGAGCGCACCCAGTACACAGTGGCTTGGAAGGTGCTAAGGGGTTTTCGAGGACTGTGTCCTACGTGCTCAAGTCCAGGGTGTTGTTCTTGTGGTGGGCGTGGCTAAGGAGCCCAGCGCTGCTTACTGGACAGTCCATTGGCACTTGGGCCTCCCCCTGCTGTCCTCACCAGTCTCCCATTCCCTGAACCATGCAGCTTCGGAGACCTGGGTAGCAACAAACTCTTCGGGAAAGCAATCAAGGCAGAAATGTCAATGTAACAGGACCACATGATTACGCCCCAGTAGTGCCCCAACCAAGGATGGCATTCGTTACCCCTCAGGTCTACACCCTAAAGCACAGCGCTGCGCGCAGAGAATGGGGCAGGCCTGTGCCCCAGAATCCCTTGCCTCTTCTCCCTTCTACTTGGTCCCAGGGTGGTGGGGCACCCAACCTGGCCTTCCTAGCCACCACCTGCCATCTGCAGCTGAGTTCCTGAGGCTTGTCCCCTGCACACATACCTCCTTTGCTGATTACTCCCTCCGAGTTCTCTCTCCTAGCCCTCCTGTCCCTGCCTTGCTGCTCTGGACTGCTTTCAACTCACACATGCCTCTGCGTCACTGCCTCTTTGCCTCTGCCTCTGCTTCCCAATTTCCCCCTCCTCCTCTTGAGGTTCACAGGCTGCACACCTCCCCATGCACCTCTTCACTTCTTCTGGGGAAATTACAACTGCCTCACCCTGGCCTAGCCCTACTTATCTCCTCCAAATCTCCCTCTGCTCTCACCCTCTGCACACCTGGGATCTCTCAGTCCTCTGGTGAACACCAATCCCCATTTATCTAATCTGTTGTCTGCCTGCTCTGTGCCCAAGCCCCTCTGCTCCTTTTCTGTGCACAGGAGGTTTGTGACAAAGGTAGGAGGGAAGCGGCACTCCTTTCCTGCCTTCTGGTTTTATGACTGACATCCGATTGGTCTGGAAACGGCCTCTGCCCCCTTGGCCAAGACCACCTGAAGACCTTGCCTGGCTTGCTAGGCAGCAGCCCTGTGTTTTTCTGAGCAGGAAGGACTGCACATATGTGACCCACTATGCAGAAAAGCCTCCAGGGGGTGGCCGGATGTTTTGTTTCTCCATTCCTTGCCCACTTTGTTGATGTGTGCTTTCATTTGCATTCCAACAGGAACAGCCTTAAGGGAGGGGTAGTGAGGCTGCTTAGAGGTAGGCAGTTGGTGCTCACAGGCCAGCAGGGCCTCCTGGTGCCTCACTAACAGTGCATTTGCACCTGGGGTGCTGGGAAGCCTCTGGGCAGTGCCCATATGGTTTGGAGCTCTGTGACATGGCCAGGTACTAGGCGCCTCCTGCTGACTTGAGCCAGTGTTCCAACTGGAGTTGCCATAGCAAAAAGGGCACAGGGCCCCTTGGGGGTTTGCTGTAAGTTCTCACTAGTTCTCACAGGCCTTCGGGGATGCACAGGATGTGTAGAGCCGCACATCCCTCCCCTGACCATTCTGCTGGGAACGGCTTGGGCCAGGGTCCTAGGCAAATACACTTTCCACCTCCCCTCCTGCTCCATCTTCCCACATCCTGGTTGAACCCGTGTGACACAGCTCCCCACCGCCT